>NW_024069154.1:0-65563 GCF_009389715.1 Phoenix dactylifera
GGTTGAAACGTCGGGGCGGAGAACGAGGGCGTGGGGCGCCGTGGTTCCTCGCCGGCGACGGGCTTCTGCGCCGACGCTGGGGCGTCGGGCTCCTCCTCTGGCGTGCCTCTTTTCGCCTTTTCTTCCCAAGCTTTGGAGGGATCTCGGCGGCCTCCTTGCTCCGGTGGGCGGCCGCCTCCTCGGCGTCCGCATACTGGTTCGCCCGGGACAACAGCTCCGGGAAGCTCCTCGGCAGGCGTTTGTCCAGGGAGAAGGTGAGTCTGCCCTTCCGGAAGCCGCGCTTCAGGGCTGAAAGAGCTACCTCCTGGCTCAGGTTCCGGACCTCCAGCGTAGCCTTGTTGAAGCGGGTGAGATAATCCCGCAGGCTTTCTCCCTCGTTTTGCCGAACATCAAAGAGGGAGTCGGAGACCAGTCGCCGCCGGCTACTGACGGCGAAATGAGTGATGAAGAGGCGAGTGAACTGGTCGAAGGACTGGATTGAGTTAGCCTCCAGGCCGGCGAACCACGCCCTTGCCGGGCCACGGAGGGTTGCTGGGAAAGCCTTGCAGAGGAGAGGATCTGATGCTCCGTGGAGGAGCATAAGGGTCCTGAAACTCTCGACGTGATCCCGCGGGTCCGCTGCCCCGTCATAGGGCTCGATCGCCGGCATCTTGAACCCCGGCGGATTCGGGGTCCGCAGGATCCTCGAGGCTAGCGCCGGCTGGGAGGAGATCTCCAAGTCGGCGAAGGGATCTTTGGAATGGCCCTTCAGGACCTGGAGTTGTCGGTGGAGATCGTCCACCCGCCGGTCCAGGGAGCGCGACCGGTGGGCGGGAGACAAGGAGCGGCAGGAGGGAGACCGACTGGAGCGCGGGTTCCTCGAGGACTGGGGGGTCTGGGAATGCGCCCGGGTCCGCCTCTCGTACCCCGCGCGGCTCCGATGAGAAGGTCCCGGCAGAATGGAACGCGCTCGAGAATCCTCCTCGCGCCGGCGCTCCTCCCCATGGGAGAGGAAGGAGCGCGGGTTGAGGAGAGCAGGCGAACGCTCAGGCAGCAGCGGCTCCTGAGCCCGCTGCGGCGCCCGGGACATCACACCCTGCAGATTCTGCACCGCCTCCGCGAGGGTGCGAACCTGCTGGGCTAGCTGGTCGAACTGAGCGGCTTCGACCGTCTGAATAGGCGGTGGGGCGGTGGAGTGTTGCTGAGAGCGCGTTGGAGATGCAGCGGCCTCCCGGCCGGAGGCGCGAGAGGCCCCGCGACCGGAAGCGTTGGAAGCTCCACGACCACCTCGCCGTGCCATTACGATCGCTCTGAGATCCGGGCCCTTCCTCTAGCGCCAACTGTTGCTGGTGGTCCAAACCGAGAACGATTGGCACAGCGGTGTGAACGGGGTTCCCTTGGAGTTGGGTTGGTTGCGCTCCACCTTCCACCGGAAAACCTGCAAGCAAGCCTCGCACCACCACTGGGGTAGTGGGGGCCCTCCGACGATCAAGTCAGAGAGGATTGAAGGAGAAGGAGAGATAGCAGTAGCAGGTAAGAGAATGCTCTGGAAAACTTTTTCTTACCTCCCCCCTTCTTCCCCCAGCCGCATATATACCAGGCTGGGGGGTCCTTCTGGGGGGTTGGTCATCGTGTAGCACGATGGAGCTGCCACTGACATGGCCGTTACAGGGCGTCGTGGGGCAGCGCTGGGTACGGCCATGACAGGGCGTAGTGGAGCTCCGCTTTGTACGACTGTTACAGGGGATCGTGGAGCAGCGCCGGATACGACCGTTGCAGGGAGTAGTGGAGCAGAGGGCCGCGGCGTGCTTCAGGGGAACAGCCTGTCGTTGTCGAGAGATTACCGACTCGGGGTCGGACTGCTGGATCAAGGGGCAGCCGACTCGGGGTCGGGCTGCGAAGCCGAAGACATCCGACTCGGGGTCGGACTGCTGGATCAAGGGGCAGCCGACTCGGAGTCGGGCTGCGAAGCCGAAGATATCCGACTTGGGGTCGGACAGCTGGATCAAGGGGCAGCCGACTCGGGGTCAGGCTGCGGAGCCGAAGATATCCGACTCGGGGTCGGATTACTGGATCAAGGGACTGCCGTAGTCTTCCTGGGTGCGCGTGCCGGTCACGTGGGGCGTGGCGGCTAAGTTCCCCCGTAACAGATATGTTGATAATCATGTTGGTTCTCTCAATCAAGTTATATGGATGCATCATGTTATAGTGTCTTATACTCTATATTTCAAGATATTGTTGTGCTCCTTAATATATAATTAGCTTGCTGAATTCAGCTGACCAAGATTGTAGATACTCCTGCTTATGCCTCCATCTTTTATAGGCTGTCGATATAAAACTTCTAGGATCACTCAACAGAGATGATTTGAAGAAGCTCTGTGGTGACAATTACCCTGAATGGATATCTTTTCCTGCATTTGAACAGGTTAGTGCAACTTGATCACCATTTTGCAGAACTGTTATGCATTAATATCTCATACGCATGTTGAGTGCATCTTTTGGGTCATCCATATTGTCCGGGTGTGTATTTGGTTCCTAGAAGTGTACGGGCCAAATATTAATTTTAGGGCTTAATTCCTCATGAATGAGAAAATGTAATTGCCCAAGATTTGTATGAACTGAAATTTCTGAGATCAATATTTAGAAGGGGAGGAAGATATAAATAAAACCAACATGTAGATGGAACTTGAAGGAGAAGAATTTAGGCAATATTCAAAAAGCAACTCATGAAATTTTCACTGTAAATCACAAATTATTTGTAAATTTGCTAAATTGGGAAAAATGCTTATTTCTGATGGTACATCATATGTGAAAAGAGTTTAAGTTCAGTATTTGTGTGTAGCTTGAATGGCTATTAAATTGTGATTATACATCTATAGATGTGGTCAGGTCCTGTGTTATCCTCATTTTCACAGATAAATGGTTACTTATTGCTTTATTTTCTTTGCGAAATGTGAAAAATAAAGGCACATCAAATGATGTATCTCGGATCACACCGCAACCTCCATATATTTTATGCCTGTCTTCTCTCAGAAAAGTATTCTTTAAAAACAAAATTTGAAATAAAGTAAATATCAAACAAATTGGCAATCTCATGCACAGAAAGTTTTCCCCTTTTTGAGGAGGTAATGATTCTCCATAGAAGCGTCAAAAAACTTTATTAAAAATTTAAAAGAGAAGTTACAAGTGAAAAGAAAAGGAACAAAAAATTCAACCAAATGTACAAGCACTCCCATTTTTCTCATTCTTGCAACACAGCAGAGAGATGCATTTTATTTACCAAGGAAAAGAACCCTTTGAGGGATGACTTAATCTTCTTAATGGTCTCAAGGCCTGAATGTTTGTCATCTCTAGAAAACCTCCCATTAGAAGAGGCCAAGAGAGTGCCTCCTGAGTGCAGAAATATGTAGGCTGAGTTGGCAGAGAAGAGCCCATCCAAGTTCCATCTCCACTTGATGGTGTCCCGAGCATTTGAAATTAGAGAGAAACCTTGCAACAACCTATTTTCTTCAACAAATCCAAGGGTCTCGTCCCTTGTTATGCTGTATCTGAACCTTATCCTCCAAGTTGCAAGACCATGCATATTAGTAGCATAGCACCTCACAAAACTGATTGGTGATCCACGATCCTGAAGAGCCTTGGAAAGGTCTGAATCAAGGGATGAGAACCAATCCAAGTATCCTTCCAAAAGAAAGTTATAGACCCGTTCCCAATTTTCTTGAAAATGCTGGCAAAGAGGAAGCTTTCAGATTTAAGAATACCTGTCCAGATGGGGGAGACTAGGACTTGGAAGTATGACAGGGCCTTCTGGTTTTGTAATGTCTCACTGAACAAGCCTCTTCCAAGGAGATCATCCAGGTGAAAATTCCAACACCATTTACAAAGCAGAGTAACATTAAAATCATGGAGATCAACAATTCCAAGACCTCCCTCCTTGTTAGGTCTACAAACCTTTTTCCAGTTGACCAAGTAGAGGCCACAAAAAGCTTCTTATTTCGTCAACTCTTCTTCTTACCCAAGCTGGTGAATGGAAGATGGATAGATAATTTGTAGGGAGAGAAGAGTGAACATTTACTAAAATTAGTCGTCCCCTAACAGATGCAAATTTACCCTTCTAGTTGGCAAGCCTTCTTCCAAATTTGTCGATAAGAGGGATCCAATCTTGCTTAAGGAGGATATTGTGGTGCAGAGGCAAACCAAGATATGAGATGGGGAGAGAGGATGCTTGACATCCCAAAATATCAACAAATCTCTTGGCTACATCCTGGTTTTCCTCCTAAGTGAACTAGTTGACTTTTGAAAAGGTTTGTTTTCAGCCCACTGTCAGCTCAAAGCCCAGAAGGATAATTTTAAGAGTTTGAATGCTATCAACATCAGGATAACAAGAAAAATAATAGTATCTTCTGCATTGTATAGATTGAGAGTTCCTTTATAGTCACCAAGGTTTCCAACACCCTTAGTGTGTCGTCCAGGGCTTTGGAGAATAACTTACTTAGAATCAACAAAGAGATAAGGTGAGAGGAGACCACCTCATGTCAGCCATCTTTTGAAGTTGATCCAACTACCAAGAATTCCATCTACAAGAATTGCAGTTCTTGCAGCACGCAGCTAGGAGATCATCCAGGATCTCCATTTGCTACCAATGCCTCTCTCTTGGAACAACTGAAGTCCCAGCTCACCAGATAGTAAGCATACACATCTGAAACAATACAGCGCAAACTAAATACTCCAACCCGTGCATTTAACTAGAATAAGATGTTTGTAAATCCATTTTCTTATCAATCTTGCAAATTAACTTTCAGTGATTTGTTCATGCACTTTGTTTTATATCTATAACGTCATTGTGTATGTTTTACTTTTTTGGGTCTGTGCAGGTGAAATGGCTAAACAAGCAATTGAGTAAACTATGGCCTTTCATTGCAGATGTAAGATAATTCACCTTTATAGCATGCTTTTCATTTACCTAAATATTTCTATAATCTAATTTTCTTTCTAATTAGGACAAATTACACTTAATTTAGCAGGCCCTTTATTTAAAAGCTTTATGAGAGCTTATTCTCTCCAAACTGCATATATAACTTGCACTTAGTTCTCCTGATTAACCTCCTTGTAAGGCATCGAGTTCCTGATTGTATTTGTACAGGCACACCCCTTCTTCAGTTAATATATTGCTTCCACATACTTTTCTACTATTTTATGCAACACTTAGTTTTGCATGATGGCATTTAAGTGATTTTATATCAAATCCTATGTCCGTATTCTCTTTGATTCTCTCTCTCTCTCTCTTGGAAGAGTGAAAAGAGTAACAGAAGGCAAAATATTTAACAATGGAGTATATGTGTGTATGTATGTATGGGTACATATGTGCACATAAATACATAGATATATACATGCATGCGCGCGCGCATATATACGTGTATATATATAGGTAGATGTACTAAAATACATACTTCAATAGGCATAAAAATATACATATAAACTAGAGTCTGGCACATGGTTATTAAAACCAGACTGGACCAGCTGGTTGGATCAGGAAACCTGTGAACCGGCTCCTTATCCTGTCTGATTTCATTACAAGACTGGGAATGCAAGTGACTCGCCATGAATTGCATCAAACCAGCTGATTTTCTCAAAAACCGATTTCCCTAGCGGGTAATAACCAAGTGAACTAGGTTTGTCTGGCTTTAAGAAAAGTGCAATAAAAAATAATAGTTATTTTAATAGTTGAGTTAGAATTCTTTATCAACTTATAAAAATTTTCTCTCTTATTTAGAAGGAGTTATATTTTAATAATCAATTCTTTACAATAAAAAGTAATGAACTCCTTTTTTTCTTTGATATCAAATTAAAGAACTAAATATATACATCATTTTATTTTTTGGAATTTTGAAAATTTACGATTTAAAAAATAAAAATATCAATAATTCTATCATTTTCCTTCATTATATGTTATCTTTTATCACAATTTTTAAACGTTAGATGAATTGTGATTTTTCCATTTATATTGCAATTGACAATTATCGGTAGTTTTGCATATTCTCTTATATTATATCTAATTTGTTTAATATATTTAAATTTTTAACACTTTTAGTTATAACCTAGCATGATTGATTGACTTGACAATTGGACCAGTATCCTAGTGACAAGTCCTCTTGGCTGAGTCAGTCCCCTGTACGGGTTTAATAACTATGGTTTGGCATGTGCGACGCGCATGAGAAGTACAGTGGATCTCTATGATTCCCTAATCTGATTGACATTCATCCTTCTTATTTCTCTCCCTTGAAATATACATATATATATATATATATGTATGTATGTATTGATGACCCAAAGATTGATTCATAGATTGATTTTGATGATCACAAAACCTTGAAGTATGGATACTAATGTTTATGTTGCAAGGAGAAAGATATTTATTTTGCAAGGAACATAGCAAGTTGGAAGAACACAAGAAGGCCTCCAAAAGCTCTCAAGAAAAGTTAGAAGAAAGCTACAATTCATTGGCCCAAGTTTAAAGTTCAAAAGGTTCAAATTGGAGGAGTAAAATCAAAGGAAAAATTCGAAAGAATAGTCTTCGAGTCGACTCCTGAGGAATTCGAGTCGACTCCAATGTTTACCGAGTCGACTCCGGGGAAGTATGAGTCGACTCCTAGGAGTCACAGACAGAAAAGTCAGAGAGCAGTTTTCGGGTCTGAGATTCGAGTCGACTCCAGTGGAACGCGAGTCGACTCCGATGGTTGGTAGGTCGACTCCAAAGAAAGCAAGAGTCGACTCTCAGCGGAACACAAAGAAAAAGTCAGAGAGCATTTTTGGGACTCTGAGATTCGAGTCGACTCCCGCATTGCACGAGTCGACTCCGAGACTCCGCGACCATCAACAGACAGAAAAACCAAGTTACTGCCTCTGAGATTCGAGTCGACTCCCAGACAGCTCGAGTCGACTCCAAGGCAGCGCTACACCAAGATGGCAGAAGGCTGTGTTTCGCAAACTGAGAGCCGAGTCGACTCTAAGGAAGTTCGAGTCGACTCCAAGACTGGACGAGCCAAAAGACAGAGGATCGGGAGTTCGGGCTCTGAGATTCGAGTCGACTCCCAGGACAGTCGAGTCGACTCGAGAGGACAAAATTCAAAATTGGATCCACGGACTTCAGTGGATGAGCCGACTCCGAAATTGCCAAGTCAGCTCCAGAAGTTGGCGAGTCGACTCCAGGTTAAGACGAGTCGACTCCCAGTCGAGGCAAGCACATTAATTCAAATTTGGAACAGTGGCCGAGTCGTCTCCGGTAAAACACGAGCCGACTCCTGCAACAGGCGAGCCGACTCCTGATCGCGCGAGTCGACTCCGATCCCAACGGTCATATTGTCAGGAGGTGCAGACTGGTTCCAACGGCTCTATTTTTGTCTCTAACGGCTATATTCTTGTTTCCACGTTATCAAAAGCTATAAAAACAAGAAGAGAGCTAGGAGAGAACTCATGGAAGTGGGAGAGATCATCTAGGAAAGAGATCTCAAAGAGATTACAAAGGAAATCTCCCATAAGCACAAAAGGGCCATCCAAAGCGAAATAGAGAGAAGAAGAGCATCCAAGAGAATCCCAAAGCTTCCTCTCCATCCGTGTGCTGCCTCAGTGATCCTCTACCTCGTGCCAAATCAGAAGAGGGTCAAGTAAAGAAGAAGCCGAGCTCCTCCATCTTCAAAACTCGTTTGAGGGCTTCTCTTTACTCTATTTGTTTATATTGTTATATTTGCTTGCTTAAGAAGCTTTGATTTGTTTTTATTCTTTGTTTTAATATCTTGTAACTTGATTCAATCAAGGGATTGAATCAAGGGGTTAAAGGTTTGTTGGTGAGCCAAAGGGAAAACCAACGGTGTAAGGTTTGTTGGTGAGCCAAAGGGAAAACCAACGGGGTTTAGGTTTGTTGGTGAGCCGAGGGTAAAACCAACGTGTAAGGGTTCGATTGTGATCCCGGAAAAACAATCGGGGGTGGTTCTAGTCGGTGAGCCTGGGAAAACCGACCGAGTTCGTTGTTATCTCGCAAAACAACAAGTTGGGTTGTGAGCTTGTAAAACAACCGGCTGTAATCTGTAGGATTATAGTGGAATTCCCAAGAGGTCTTGGGGAGTGGATGTAGGTGCTGGGGTGCACCGAACCACTATATGTTTATTGTGTTTGTGATGCTTTTTGTCATTGTCTAACTTGCTTACTTAGATATATTGCTTGCTTAACTCGTATCTACGCATCCCTTAGTTGCAAGCATACTCAATTTACTTAATCAAGTCCCATTTAATAAATCATACTGTTGCTAAGTTTAAATTCCACTGTGCATCTATATAACTTAGCATAGTTAATCAAAAAGTCTTAGAAGTAGTTTAAAAGTTTTAAAAGACCCAATTCACCCCCCCCTCTTGGGTTGTATCTACTGGGCAACAAGTGGTATCAGAGCAGGTGCTCAAATATTATTTGTAGTCTTAACCGACTAGAGCCAAAGATCATGACAACTCAAATAGATAGTTTTCTAGGAGAAGGACAATCAATTGATACACCTCCACTGTTTAATGGTATAAACTACCCACATTGGAAAATACGCATGCGCATTTTCATTCAATCACAAAACTATTATCTATGGAAAATCATAATAAATGACCTTCACACACTCTCTCATATTAATGAGAAGGACTTAGCACAATTAAATGCTAATGCTATGAACATATTATATTGTGCTATTCAAGAAACAAAGTTTAATGAAATTTCTGCATGCTTATCTGCTAAGGAGATCTGGGATACTTTAGAAAATATTTATGATAAATCTCAGATTAGCTCTCATATGCTTCAATTATATACTAACAATGAGACTGCAGAAAAGGGTGATGAATCTCCCTCAGTCGAGTCGACTCCAAGAAGCTCAGAGTCGACTCCCAAGTTAGTCGAGTCGACTCCAATAAGGTCCGAGTCGACTCCGAGGCAAATCAGCTTCCTAAAGACAAAGAAGAAGAGGAAGCAAGAAGAAAGGAAGAAAGAGGTAAAGCGCAAGAAAGCCTTGACCAAGAGAAAGTCAGACAAGGAATTGAAAGTTAGGAGCAACAATGAACTACAAGAGGTAACTAACTTATGTCTTATGGTACAAGAAGATAAAGTAGAATCTGAATCTAATCTTACACCAAATGACTTTCATGAAAAATATTCTTATGATGAACTTTTAAATGCTTTTCATGATTTGTATAGTGAATGTAGAAAATTAGCTAGGAAAAATAAAAATCTTAAAAAGCTAAATTTGGAAATTTCAAAAGAAAGAAATTCTATTACTGAAATACAAGACAAACTAAATTCTGAAAATAAAAGTTTAAGGTCATTTTCAGAAGAATTGATTCAGAAAAATCATAGCTTAATTAAAGAAAATCAAAACTTAAGTAAAGAAATTAATCAATTAAAATCTTTTATTAACAAATTCACCGTAAGTTCAGAACGATTAAAAATGATGTTTGAAAGCCAATATGTTGCTTGTGATAAATCAAAACTTGGCTTGATTCCTTTACTTAACAATAAATCTCTAGAGAAAAAGGTTATCAATTCATCAAGCAAACCATTAAATAAGATAAGTTATTTCAAAAATGAAAAGGATGGGAATAACAACTTTACCTATCGTTCTAGTATAATTAAATCAAATGGTAAAGTTATTACTATTAAACAGATATGGGTTCCAAAAGGAACCATATGTCCTAACTCTCAAGGACTCAAGCAAGCTTGGGTACCCAAAATGAGAAAATGAGGATGTACACATAGGTGTACCAAGATACCCATGGAACAAAAGAAACTTAAAATATACTTATGAAAAGTTATTAACAAAAATCAGTAATCCTTGCATCTCATCATTATTTTTGCTTAGTATTTGATATGAATTGCTAATAGTGATCAATTTTGTGATATAGAAAATACTTTTGGAAATATGATCAAATCACTTCATAGTGTACTTTACTCACTATTGGATAAGTTGCAAAATGATTAATTTATTAAGAATAATTCTATGAATTCTCTATATGCTTGATTGAGAGTTTTTATCCATGGCATTATTGTTTATTGATCATAGATATGATAATGTGTACTTGGTATGTTTTTAAATATATGCACTATGAATACCAAGATTAAAGAAACCATCTTTAGCATACAAAATCAACTCATGCTAGTATATACTTAATCTCAAAAGACCTTGCCATTGGCTTACTTAAATTATCTTCTTAAAGGTCAAAGTTTTGCTATGCATGCTAACTAAGGAAACAACCAAAAATCATTTCTAAATCTAAAGATGTTGTTTCCATCTCTAAGTTTTCAAAAGCTTACATTGGATTTGTTCTTGGAAAATAAACTTGAAAATATTTTCTGTATTTGCTGAATCTTGTAAAAGTGTTTCAAATGATAAAGGTTTCCTAACTGTGAAGATAAAGAGTATCATGGCACAGTGTTGAAAACCAAAATCCTGATAAAGTTTATGCAGAAATTAACTATTTCAGCACCAAGGACATCTTAAGTAAAATAGGGGTAATAGAATTCTTGAAGAAATAAAAAAGACAACTGTGTATGATAGTCATCTACTTAAATGATTTTTAAAAAGCTATCATCACTGCTTGTCATACATATGATTTCTATTAGATCTATTTTTGATGAAAACTCCTTTTGATCTTCTGAAAAATGGAAAATGAACCATTGCATATCTTTCATATTTTTCAGTCGTACATGTTATGCTTGATATGTTCTTATGAAAAATAATGCCAAATCTGATAGAGATATGTCTATCCTTGGATATCATTCATCAAGCAATGTATATAGAATATTCAATGAAAAGATTTTAGTTGCAAAAATATCAAGTCGTCTTATTCTCTATGAGACTAATGATTTACTGTCAAGATACTAAGATCAAATTATATATGGTTAATCTTTTACATATAACAATCTGAAAACTTGTTAATAATTATAACAAAATTGAGTTTTTCAGAAATGCACTTAATGAAGAAAAATTGATAACTACTAAAAGACTGAATCAAGAAAAGATGAAATAGATCTTGATTCTTGCATGATTAAAAGTAAAGATCACCACTATCATTTGCTTGACTCATGAGCTTTATATTCTGTCAAATGAATGTGTAGAATTCACTCCTATGTGGTTATTTCATTAAAAAGTAGATCTATGTTAAATAACCACCATATTTAAAAATTACACATTACATATATGATAAAGCAATATGTGATTTAAAACAAGCATCAAAAGCTTGATATATAAAAGCTTAGGTAACCTTGTTGATAGAAAGTAATAGTGATAAATCTATGCATCAAAAAGAAGAATCTATGATATCTTGCTTGCTCATAGCACACATTGATGACATCATTTTTGGTTCTACTAATGAAGAGTTATATTGCAAAGTGAGTTTGAAATATGATGAATGAATTAACATCTTCTCTCAAACTCCAAATTAAGACAAACAAGAAAGGGGATCTTCATTGACCAACGTTAGTCCATAAGAAAACTCTTATAGAAGATTGGCGTGAAGAAGGTATATCTATGACCCCATCTTGTAGAAATTGTAAAGGATGAGCAAAGTAGATCTATTGTTTAAAGCTGTATTGAAGCATGATAGAATAATTATTTTATCATACAGCTAGTAGACCAGATTGTATGCTCATTATGTGACCTTGTGCAAGACTTCAATCTAACTTTAATTAATCATATTTTATTGATAACAAATACGTCATAATCTGAATTTTGATAGAAACAAACGTTTAAGATAAGTTGATTAAAACTTAGTTAACACATCTTATTGATAATTATCTTAAGCAAATAGAATCTAAACTAAATTGATTTGACCTTGATAAATCTGTCTATTGCCTCACATGCTTGTCCTTGAACTATCTTGGTTAATGAATCTATCTCTTTAGTTCAAGTGATATGTGCTTGCTTATATTTAGGCAATCTCTTGAATAAAGTGACTCAACATGCAACTATTGTCATATCTCATATTGAGTCATCTAATTAAAAAATATATATATATTGGATGAATGCTTTGTATCTTAAAGAAACTAATGACCTTCCTTCAAGAAAGAAAAATGAGAAATTTCAACTTGAAGGATATCTTCATGTAAGATACACTAAACATTCACATGCAAACAAGAGAGAGGATCTTCTTCAGCCAAAAGTTCACACATAAGAAATCTAGTTTGGCTTGAAGAACATATAATGAATAGGTAATTTTAGACACCTTTCTCACAAATTAATTGAGCAAAGTCAATAACTTAAATCTTATTATGGCATGATTAAGGTCTTTAATTATTAATTTTTGATATCATGTCTATATGTGTATTGACTGACTTATACTTTTAGAAATTATTTCATGGTTTGCCCAAACTAAAATATATCTTTGCCTATGTCATAACCATGAAATACACAAGTATATGCTTAAAATTTTGATGTAAAATAACTTGTGAGAAGTTATGAATCCTTGAGCACAATGAAAATGTTGTTAGCATAATATACATCTATATGATACATAAGATTATCTCTTTATTCTACTCTTTCATGTAAATTACTTGAGAATGACAAAAAGGGAGAGAGATAAAGAAAAGAAAATGGACATTGTTCAAGAGATGAAAAATCTGAGTAAAGGCAAATACTCCAATCTTAAGGAAAAGCAAAACAAACATAGTATACTCGGAACATTTGTGAGACGTTTGGAAGAGATAAAATCTGTAACTAATTACACTCAAACAGGGAAAGTTAGAAGTGAACATTTTAACCTTTCTATATTGCTCATCATAGGGATGGTGCCAATGGGGAGGCTAGTGGTAGTACCCGGCACTATTTGACCCAACTATTCGGTGTAGGGCATATTAGGGACGGCACAAGAGGGAGGCTAGTGGTAGTACCTCGTGCCCCTTCCCAACTCCACCGAATAGGGAGCAAATAGAGTATAGAGCATAAGAAAATAAAAATGAAAGACAAAGTAAATGAAAATATATAAGAATAATCAAGTCAAATTTTTAATCACTTGAAAACACACTTTAAGGATGAAATCAGTGCAAGATAATGTTTAAATAAGGGGAGTTTATTTGAAAAGAATTGATTTTGATCCTTGACATGCTTGTTCTTAATATTTTAATGCATGACTTAACACATAATATATTTTGCATGTGGCATGATGTTTTAAATTATGGGTTCTCAATGTTTTACAATGCTTCATGCTTGGATAATTTGATTGAATATTTGGAATACTATATAAAATTTTTTTTTTATTAAAAAGAAATTTCAGATTTGTCATTCACAATCATCGTTAAAATCTGAAAGGTGAATAAATTTGTAAAAAGGAGAAGAGAAGGATATTTCTATTTAGGCAAAATGAACTGAGTTTGTTCTATCCTTCAACTTTCTTAACTTTGGTATATAATGTGCTAAACATAAATACAAATATTCTGAATATCCTCTTATATGTGTGAAATATGTGTCTTCAATCATAATGATTTAAGATGAGCTACAATGTGGAAGATCCATATCTCAAATTATGACTTTGAAAGCCTCTATTGAAAATCTTTATGAAATTCAGAATCTGATTTTGTATAAAAGCTTAAATTCAATATGATTTCTAAATAAAATCTTAATTTAAGAAAAACAGAATTAATTTTGATGCCTTGGTTGGTTGCTCCGGTACGCATCCGAAACATATCTTTTCTTATCGTTAAAATGTACTAATATTGGTCTAAATGATGTGTCTTTCAATGATCTTGATTACAAGCAATTTTTTTTTATGATTCTATTTTGATATTAAAAAAATATTTATTGTGCTTCATGTATACATTGCTGAAAAACTATGATTAAGAAATTGAGTTCTATAAATATATATACCTCAATGATCATCTATATATTTTTCTCTCCTATATTATTAAAGACTTCCATCAATAGAGTGAATGATCTAAAAGCTAGAAATATTTCACCTCACTCAAATGACTCTAAAAGAAAGAAAATGTAAATGCTGTTGAAAGAAACTGAGCGTCAAATGAATCATTTTCTGATTAATATTTCAGTACATTTTCTCAAAGATTAAGAGGAAGTATAACTTGTTCTTGATAGATTAAAAAGGGTGATTGCTATAAATTTTGAATAATTCTTGATCACTCTCCATTCTCGATATCATAGAATTTCAGTTCTATTCACGTTTGTCATTAAAATCTGAAATTCAACAAAAGAAAAGAATGATTAAAGAAGTACGCATCTTTTGAGGGGGAGCTTTAGATATTCAGTATCTTATCCTAAAGTTACTTCAATTTGATGTATACCTTAAATCTTATGGATTGATTTTTATGAACTTCCTTATATTGCAAGACATGCTTTAAATTACCTTGAGATGAGTTCTATAAAGGTTGTCTTATCTCAAACCTTGAGTCTTATGAAAATAAGCTGAAACTTATAGAAAATAAATTTTTGAGATTGACAATTTTATTGAACATTATCTTAGGATTCTAAACTCTTAAATGGAATGATCAATTGAGGGGGAGAAAGAAAATTTCAGAAGGAGAGGTCTTATGGAACTTAATTACATGAATCTATAGGAGAGGGAAAGAATACTAAATGAAAAGTGATCCTAATACTCTCCAATATGTATCATCTGAAATTTAAATCTGAAAATCTTTATGATACACCTTGAGGCGTGTTATTTGGTTAGTATATCTTATGCATCACTCATGAACCAAATTACAAATCTTAAGAGCCTCTAATTTAATAAAACAGGGGGAGAACAATGTATTAAATTTTCTTGAGTATCTCTTAGAAAATCTATTTTGAACCTCACTAATGAGTTTTAATTGGCTTGCTCTTTAGAACTTCTATTTTGTGCCAATTCATTATTTTATGTATCAAATTGTGCTTATTTTCTAAAAAAATAAAAGAAAGTCTTTAAAAGAGCTCTAAGATGTATCAAAAATTGCATGAATGTATATTTTGATATTTGTGCCCCAATGCTCCTATTATCATAAAAGAACTTTGAAGTCATTAAGAGAATTAATTAATTTGCTCTCATGGTTGATAAAATACTTAATAGATTGGGCAAAAGGTCCTAAATGAACAAGCTTTCATACTTATTATTGAAGAGAGGTTAGATTTCCATTCGTGTGGTACTTCTTGAATTAACTTAAGAAAGATTCCACCTACACTTGCTTAGAAAACTATCTGTGGTATCACATTCGATGTGTTCTGCTCTGAAATTATCTTAATTGGCTCTGATCTATGCTCATTAATCTGATTCTAATATTATTGCCTTGAGTTATATGATTCATATCCTTGCAATAATTTGACTTGCAAATCAGAGTACAATAAGGAAAAGAAATATATGAGCATTCTGATCTTTGTGCTTAATGTTTCACTATCTTTTGATGTTGTCAAAAAGGGGGAGAAATATCTAAGTATATGCTCATAATGCCTTTATGCTTTGAATTGAATACAAATCAGCTTAAATTGAAATATGTTGATTGTGTTAAGCTGATTAAATCTAAAGCATTATCATGAAGTATGTTTTTTTAAATATATATGTTTTCTACTTCATGCAACTTAGCTATGTATTACTTCTAGAAAACAATATCTTTTATATTGCATATACTCCAAGTTTTGTCATCATCAAAAAGGGGGAGATTGATGACCCAAAGATTGATTCATAGATTGATTTTGATGATCACAAAACCTTGAAGTATGGATACTAATGTTTATGTTGCAAGGAGAAAGATATTTATTTTGCAAGGAACATAGCAAGTTGGAAGAACACAAGAAGGCCTCCAAAAGCTCTCAAGAAAAGTTAGAAGAAAGCTACAATTCATTGGCCCAAGTTTAAAGTTCAAAAGGTTCAAATTGGAGGAGTAAAATCAAAGGAAAAATTCGAAAGAATAGTCTTCGAGTCGACTCCTGAGGAATTCGAGTCGACTCCAATGTTTACCGAGTCGACTCCGGGGAAGTATGAGTCGACTCCTAGGAGTCACAGACAGAAAAGTCAGAGAGCAGTTTTCGGGTCTGAGATTCGAGTCGACTCCAGTGGAACGCGAGTCGACTCCGATGGTTGGTAGGTCGACTCCAAAGAAAGCAAGAGTCGACTCTCAGCGGAACACAAAGAAAAAGTCAGAGAGCATTTTTGGGACTCTGAG
Organism: Phoenix dactylifera; assembly: GCF_009389715.1. Taxonomy (NCBI): domain Eukaryota; kingdom Viridiplantae; phylum Streptophyta; class Magnoliopsida; order Arecales; family Arecaceae; genus Phoenix; species Phoenix dactylifera. The sequence continues at coordinate 16,144 of NW_024069154.1, forward strand.
ATTCGAGTCGACTCCCGCATTGCACGAGTCGACTCCGAGACTCCGCGACCATCAACAGACAGAAAAACCAAGTTACTGCCTCTGAGATTCGAGTCGACTCCCAGACAGCTCGAGTCGACTCCAAGGCAGCGCTACACCAAGATGGCAGAAGGCTGTGTTTCGCAAACTGAGAGCCGAGTCGACTCTAAGGAAGTTCGAGTCGACTCCAAGACTGGACGAGCCAAAAGACAGAGGATCGGGAGTTCGGGCTCTGAGATTCGAGTCGACTCCCAGGACAGTCGAGTCGACTCGAGAGGACAAAATTCAAAATTGGATCCACGGACTTCAGTGGATGAGCCGACTCCGAAATTGCCAAGTCAGCTCCAGAAGTTGGCGAGTCGACTCCAGGTTAAGACGAGTCGACTCCCAGTCGAGGCAAGCACATTAATTCAAATTTGGAACAGTGGCCGAGTCGTCTCCGGTAAAACACGAGCCGACTCCTGCAACAGGCGAGCCGACTCCTGATCGCGCGAGTCGACTCCGATCCCAACGGTCATATTGTCAGGAGGTGCAGACTGGTTCCAACGGCTCTATTTTTGTCTCTAACGGCTATATTCTTGTTTCCACGTTATCAAAAGCTATAAAAACAAGAAGAGAGCTAGGAGAGAACTCATGGAAGTGGGAGAGATCATCTAGGAAAGAGATCTCAAAGAGATTACAAAGGAAATCTCCCATAAGCACAAAAGGGCCATCCAAAGCGAAATAGAGAGAAGAAGAGCATCCAAGAGAATCCCAAAGCTTCCTCTCCATCCGTGTGCTGCCTCAGTGATCCTCTACCTCGTGCCAAATCAGAAGAGGGTCAAGTAAAGAAGAAGCCGAGCTCCTCCATCTTCAAAACTCGTTTGAGGGCTTCTCTTTACTCTATTTGTTTATATTGTTATATTTGCTTGCTTAAGAAGCTTTGATTTGTTTTTATTCTTTGTTTTAATATCTTGTAACTTGATTCAATCAAGGGATTGAATCAAGGGGTTAAAGGTTTGTTGGTGAGCCAAAGGGAAAACCAACGGTGTAAGGTTTGTTGGTGAGCCAAAGGGAAAACCAACGGGGTTTAGGTTTGTTGGTGAGCCGAGGGTAAAACCAACGTGTAAGGGTTCGATTGTGATCCCGGGAAAACAATCGGGGGTGGTTCTAGTCGGTGAGCCTGGGAAAACCGACCGAGTTCGTTGTTATCTCGCAAAACAACAAGTTGGGTTGTGAGCTTGTAAAACAACCGGCTGTAATCTGTAGGATTATAGTGGAATTCCCAAGAGGTCTTGGGGAGTGGATGTAGGTGCTGGGGTGCACCGAACCACTATATGTTTATTGTGTTTGTGATGCTTTTTGTCATTGTCTAACTTGCTTACTTAGATATATTGCTTGCTTAACTCGTATCTACGCATCCCTTAGTTGCAAGCATACTCAATTTACTTAATCAAGTCCCATTTAATAAATCATACTGTTGCTAAGTTTAAATTCCACTGTGCATCTATATAACTTAGCATAGTTAATCAAAAAGTCTTAGAAGTAGTTTAAAAGTTTTAAAAGACCCAATTCACCCCCCCCTCTTGGGTTGTATCTACTGGGCAACAAGTATGTATGTATGTATGTATGAATGTATGTATGTATGAATGTATGTATAAACATAATAACATATGTATGCATTTATGTAAATGTATATCCACTCGGTGTATCTAGACATCATTTCATAATTTGACATGTTTATGATTGGCTGTCAACCCAACATTAGCCCTCCGCATTTTTATTTGGGCTTGGGACTGGCATGGGTTTGTTATGTTTTAATTTATTGAAGCACCATAATTTATATTGGGTCCTTATATTTTTGAAAGACATCCAAAACTGAAACAATGAAATCTAAGACTAAGATGACAATGTATTTTTTGTTTTCTCAATCAAATGACAATTTGATTGTAGAATTCAACCTTCCCTGACTGTATGACAGGTTTTCCCCCTTGAGTTAGAACTAATTAACACATTGTCACTTTAGGAGTTCTGAAAAATGAATTATTTATACAAGTAGTGCCATTTTACTTTTCCTCATGTTACTTTCTAATGTGGATGTAATTGCTCTTGTCCTGAATGAAGACTGAGAATTTCCTAGATATGTAACATCTCTTTTGCCAGCCCTCTCCAGTGAAAAGTTCTTTAAACATTTCTCCATTTATTCCCAATCATTATGCTTATTTTTTCCGAATTTTGTTTCAACATAATGATGTAAACATACAAATAACATATATTTAATATTTTTAAATTTCAACTTCCATAAATAACTTATAAATTTATGAATATTTTCTGAACTATTCTGAATTTTTCTATATTTTGGTAGACAATGCCTCCAAAATATCTTCGTACTACTATTTCTTATCTTAATCATGTAATCTCTGACCTTTTTTAAGTGAGTCCTACTTTTGGCTGATATTGTGAAGTTAAGCTTCAGGCAAAATATTTTTGAACTCTGAAATTATTACCATACGTCACTCCACAAGCCCACATCAGATGTAATTGGTTCCATACTATGCAGTCAAAGTTGTTTGGCAAGTTATCAGGCTTGCAAATTGACCTTATCGGGGTATTTACAGTGCCTCATGTTGATAAAACCAGAGCAGTAAGCTTATAATTGGGTTAAGTTTCTAACTTCAGGTGCTCAATCACTAGAGATACCACAATTTTATTCGATTATTGCTTTTTAAAGTCCAAAAGATGGTATCTGTCATCCTTTTAAAATTTTCGGTCTACCGTATCATTTCAGGATGCTTCCACATTCTTTGGGTATCTGTATTATGCTCTTATGACTCATTCCTAGTATTGGACATTGCACAGGTGCTTGGTAAATATAAGTTAGTTTGAAAAAAACAATCAGGCATGCAGCATGCACACTCTATTGGCTTATACAAAGGCCCATCTTAGATATGCGATCAACTAATTTACACTTTCGTCTTTTGTATAATGAAACTCCTAGAGAGTTCGAAGCACGGTGCGCCATACCGTACTGAACCGGATGGTATGGGGCATACCGTACCATACCAGTCCGCTATAGATCCATCATATGGGAGGTATACCGACCATGGAATGCCGTACCGGCCCGTACCGGCCGATACGTATCGGTCCGGTCCTAGACCGGTACCGGAACCACTAAACCGGTTCGCACCGGTACGATTTTTTTTTTTTAGAACCACAGCGCCTCGCGCTGTGGTTTTTGAAACCACCGCGGTGCTGTGGTTTTTGAAACCACCGCGTACCGGCCGGTACGGTATCGGTACCATACCGGTCCGGTCGGCCACCGGTGCGCCAACCGGCCACCGGTACGGCGGATCTTGATACCGACTCTCGGTACGCCAAACCAGCCCTGTACCATATCATACCAACATAGTGATAAAGTAGCATCGGTATGGGGTCCAGTACCGAGATGGTTGTACTTTGGTTCCAAGTCACTCAGGAACTAAATATTGCATTCCATGCTTGTATTCATATAGCTGCATTGAATTTTATTATTAAATAGCGTGGGACGGGACCATCCCAGTTTTTCCATGGAATGAGTACCTCGTGTTTGGAATGTCCCGTCCCATCCTAGTCCATCCCGACTTGACTTATCCCGACATGAGATGTTGCCCGTCCAGACACACATGATAGAGTGGTATGCCTCGCCGTCCCACCGGTATTTAAACCTTTAACAAGTGCAATTTTTGATTTTATAAAATCTCAGAATTTTATATATTTTGTTATCTCCTTGCGCGTAAGGACATATATGGAGCTGCCTATTGAAATTGCCTAATTTTCTCTTCTTATGTTAAATATTTGCATGCACTTTCTCGTAATTGTAGACCAATAAATCCTTTGTTTTAATGCTGTCAATTCTGTCTCCAGGCTGATTTTTTTTTTGTTTTGTTTTGTTTTTTGATCTTAGGCAGCAACAATGGTCATCAAGGATTCTGTAGAGCCACTACTGGAAGATTATCGCCCCCCAGGAATATCCTCACTTAAGTTTACAAAACTTTCTTTGGGAAATGTTGCACCCAAAATTGAAGGTTTGTATATAACCCAAATGTTTTATATATATATATATATATATATATATATAATATTACAAAAGTTTCAAGGTTTCTGTCATGAGGTTTGTTTGCTGAAGACTGTCTAACATGTCCCTGGAAACATATTATTGATAAGTTTGAGAGAAGGCAGGGTGCTTTACCTGCTTCGCTTACAAAGGGGTATGGATATGCATATTGTTATTATAATCATATGTCTTATGTCACAAATCTTATGATCAATTTGATCTCTTTTTTTTTATGTTTGACATCAAACTTTATTTGACTTGTATTATCAAAATAAGATTGTTTTGATTAACATGCAGAAGTGTACATGTATGACTTGTTGCTTAACAGAAGAAATTATGGATGAAGAAAATAATGAATTTGCGAATAGTCAGTAATTGTCACCTCTTTTGGTTGTCATTTTAGATTTGTATATGTTATATGGTTTATTACTTCATAGAAAAAATCTGGTGTTCTCCACAAATTTTACTTGGAAAGGTAGAATTTCCAAACATTTTTCTTACACCTTTTCTTAGTAAATTAATTTGATGGACATATAGATACTTTTTATTCATTTGCAGTTTTTCTTATTTGATTAAGGATAACCTCTTATAGTTGGAGAGAGTTTGTTTCTGGGATGTTTGTAGAACTTGTATGTTTATGATATTACCTTTGAACTAAAATTTTCAAGTCATCAAAACAGGATGATACGCATATAATGCAGAATATCACTCTTGAGCTTCCAATAGACTTCAGAAATATAAGCTGCGCCTTGGTTACTCTCTCCTGCTCTTGTTATAATATTTTTGAGATCTACCCTTTCTTCTCATCTTACCTTATCTTCTTACTCTGCCAAATTTCCATCTAGCAGAGAATCACTATATGTTGGCTCTTTGGCTGTCCTTGGGTTCTTGAAATTCTCAAAACTTTAATGGTGCACTTTTTTCTGTGTTATTTCCTTTTCATAATAGAATGGGATAAAGATCAAGTCAAACGTGATCAATTCTTTTAACATGTTGTTAGACTATGTTTATTACATATACATTTTATGATACATGTATTTTCTTTATGAAGGCATCCGAGTTCAGAGCCTTAAGAAAGGTCAGATTACAATGGATATTGACTTTCGATGGGGTGGAGATCCAAACATAATTCTTGCAGTTGAAGCACTTGTTGCTTCACTGCCCATTCAGGTTTGCATGTTTATTTTAAGTTAAAAATTCATTTGTGGAAGGGCACCATGGCCATGGTTTGTCGAAGTGCTGCTGCTTGTTTTTTATTATTCAAATTAGATATGCATCCATGGAAGAAATGCATATCTTTTAATTTATATAATATTTTGGTAAGCATGAGATTTTACTTATCATTATCTTGCTCTGGTTGCAGTTGAAAGATCTTCAGGTTTTCACTGTTGTACGTGTTATTTTCCAACTTTCTGAAGAGATCCCCTGCATTTCTGCTGTTGTTGTTGCTCTCCTTGCTGTGGTATGCCTAGTTTTCTTTTTCTGCAACCTTTTGAAACTTAGACATGGGAGAGCTTCATTATTGTTTCCTTCCCTGCAATTCCATATATCAGTTGTAACATGAAATAAGTATTAGAAAAATTGGCAATTACTTGATGCTGAATCATTTGTTATGGCTCTGCACTTCATGGCGGGAATCGGAATCACTTTCACGAAAATATAGTTGGGGCCGTGGGGGTTTTTGATAAATACCATGGATTTAGAATTTGGTTGGAACAAAAAAGAAAAGAGGATATAGATTCCCATTTTAAAATGAATGAGATAATTCTTGTTGGTTATGGTTATAATACAAACCTGTCCTCCTTGTGGTGGAGAAATTGGAAGATCTTTTAGTTGTTATATTGTTAGATTTGATCTTGGCAACCTTATATAAAGCCACATGGCATGCCACGCTGAAAGATTCTGCTAATTGTAACAGCAGATGATGCTTGGTTGACTTAATATTTAGCCACTATTTTGATCTTTTGTTGATTTTGTTTGCTTCCTGAACAAAATATCTAGAAAATGTCTTGAATTTTCATGAAATCAATTGTAGCATGTTTATACCAGCTAGGATGAATTTTGCTAGTATGACAAATGAGCCTTATGTTACACTTAATCTTCTTTCTTTACTGGGAAATTTGCTATTTTCCAAGGCTTATTCTAAATCTTGATACTTCCTCTGCTATATTCCACCAGGATTTATAGTCTGGCATTCAAAGCATGTTGGCAACAACACTACGATAAGTTTGTTGCAGCAAGATGATGGACTCAATCCGTTGGCTACTTGTGAAGTTGATTTGAAATAATTGTCCATTTTATATCCAAGTTTTCATTAAAAAATTAAAACAAACATAGGAACACTCAAATATTGCCAGTTCTGATCCCAAGCATTAATAAAATGGAAGTACTGTTGATGTCAAGTCGACTGGTTGCAAGAAGAATCTCAAGCTATGAAATGATCCTGATTTGACTGAATGGAGAAGAACATTCATAAAGCTTTACCTAAGTGGCTGCAATTGGTATTGTTGGTCGTTATAATGGTTTAATGCAATGACATCTATTTCTTTTGAAATAGCTGCTGGCCTGCTGCATTAATTTCTAGTATAACATTTTTTTTATTGTTAGTTTTGAGTTTCTGCTAATTATTAGAAGACAATGTGCCTGTATAAAATTGAAGTATTAGATAATTACACTAAACTTCAAAACTGGAGTAAATGTGAAAGCATTCCCAACATGGAACCCATCTGATCAAATTTGTACAGAACCTGATCTGATCCAACCCAGTGTATTTATGTTTAAAACTGGATCTTCCATGAAACTATTGATGGGCAGGCTATAGCAGCAGAATTCTAGTTACAATGCCAATCTAGGTCAGATGCAGATCAGTCACTTGAGTTGTTCACAGCCCTAACTGCTTCATTATCATGAAAAGTTACAAGAGTAAAACCTTTCATGCTTGTTTCTCTCCAACTAGAAACCTTCCGTCTAGAAGAATCTTTTTAGTATATGCATTAGTTATATAGTATTTGGATGGGCCAAGAATGCTATTAATATTTCGTTGGTATTTTTTAATGAAGGAAAACATGTAAAAGCTTTTAGAGCACATTTTTCAGATAAAAGAATATTTGAAACTTGCCTTTACTATGTGGTATGTGCCACTAATTCTAGATAGTTTCCTACATAAATCTAAGGGCTACTTTTTTAGTGCTCAACCTCACATCTCAAGGAAAAACACTTGGATAAATCCTTCAGGTTCTTGATGCAATTACCTGGAGAGAGGCATAAAGGCACACCCTTTACACCTCATTTTGTCTTCTGTTGCACATGTATGTCAGGCTTCAATTTGCAACAACTAGTAGAAGGATATAGAACATTGTGAAATAACAAGGCTTTTGAGAAGCAGTTTTGGAAGGATCATGACTTAGAGAGGATGAGACATTATTTTAGGTAGGGAATACAGATTTGGAATGAAAAGAAGGTTCAAACTTCAAAGTTCAAACAATAATAATCCCTTTCAATCAAAAACAAAAGTTCAAACAGTCCTACAAATAATAGTATTATATAGGCATACAAGAAGGAAAATGATTATTCTTCAAGAAAAGTATAAAGGAAAATGCTGAAGCTGCTTACTAGTGCAATAAACGGTAAATCTCTGGCTATGTGTGGTTGCAGTAGTCCCATCAGCTGCTTCTTGTATCATTATAACCTTCTCTCTCTCTCTCTCTCTTCATATGGTAGGCCAAAATATCATAATGTAATGAGTAATGCAATTCCTTTGAATGAAATTCCAAATGATGGCTGAGTTGGGAAAGATGATGGTAAAATAGAGAACTGTTTTGTATCTATATGAATTACATTTTTCAAATCTTTGTAAAAATTTGAATAAATCAACCATTTAATAAGGGTTGCATATCTATCTATGATAGTAAAATAGAGAATTGTTTTGTATTTATATGAATTACATTTTTCAAATCTTTGTGAAATTTGAATAAATCAACCATTTAATAAGGGTTGCATATCTATCTATGTATCATTGGTGTTACATTATCCAAAAAGTGTTTCAAAAGAATCTGCATGAACCTATGAAGAAATCAAATCTATGTTTATTCTACTACAACTATATGCTTCAAGATTTTATATGTTAAATGCCAGAAAGTTTTGATTACATCTATTTCATGTAACCTTGAACTACTGATATCATCATGAACCTGCTTGTCTGTTTCAGCCAAAGCCTAGAATAGATTATATACTGAAGGCTGTTGGTGGAAGCTTAACCGCTATTCCTGGGCTTTCGGACATGATTGATGTAAGTTCGAACATTTACTTCTGATCAATGATCTGAATGTAAATTTACTTGTTAGACAATAACTAATCTAAAGCTCTCTTTACCATTCTCCATAATATAGGATACTATGAATTCAATTGTTACGGACATGCTCCAGTGGCCTCATAGAATTGTAGTTCCACTTGGTGGAGTAGATGTCGACACTAGGTAATCTTTTCTCCTTTTTCTTTCTTTCTACTTTCATGCATGTTACTTTGTTATGAATATACATATCGATTCATGTGTTTAAATGATATACTCGAGATTGGGTTAAAGTTAGTGGAGCAAGTATCCTAAATCCAGCTTCCCCTTTTAAAATATTCAAATCCTTTCTTATAAATTTCACATTCTGCCTTTCTCTTCTCAAGCAGCACTAACCTCATTCTTCTGTTCTGAGTCTTCTGACATTGACCCCATAATATGTATTATTGTAAATACTGTACCTTATAACCACATCCTCTGTTTCATAAAATAGAAGGATATTGAACTGATCTGTTTGGGTATTTCTGCCTTGTTTCTCATTATGTTCTATATTTTTCATGCATTCCTCTTCAGAGTTTCTCTCCTTTGTACTTTAGACAAACTAATTTTACGTCTTTACAATTTTGACTTGCCTTTTGTAAATTTATATCAGAGTCATTCTATTCTTCAATTTTATTTACTCAACACTGTCATGTAGACATAAAATGCACCAAGCTCGTCTGAATTATGTTGTCAAAAGTATCGTCAAGCTGAACCTGGGGTGCCATTTCAAGTGCTAAGTCAAGAAACATGTAGAACCATCTAGTACACAAATTACCACAAAATTTTGGCCATCTCTTAAGGCTTTGCACAGGAAGGATAAATTATCCATCTTTTTAGGTAATTTATGATTTCCTTTACAAATTCATAGTTCACTTGTCCATCTTCTAGCCATGTTATTGCTAATGCCATTTCCTTTAGGAAAAAGCTTCATCTTCCCACTCCTCTACCCACTCAGGATGTGGTGTGTGAATTGGGAGAGGTGCATGTGGGCCCTGCTTGACACCCACCGGCCCCATATTTGTCGCACCAATCCTCAATTGCCACATAGGACCAGGTTAATGAGCAGGTAGGGGAGTGGGTAGACGTTGCAATACATTTCCTTTATTATTTAGATTTATAACATTGGTTCAATGTTATCCAAATTAGAGATAGGTCTACCATATGGTCTTCGGATATTGTGCTCTTATATTGCTATTGTGTGCTATTGAATTATATGTAAATTATGTAATGTATATGTGCATGTGAATATATATATTTATGTACCTGCATGCATAGCACAGTTGAATGTGTGCATTTGTATTTCAGCTTTGACAAACCAGTTACATCTAATTTTTGTTAATATTAGTGACAGTTATCATAGTAAGACTTTTCATTTTGAGGAATCTCCTTTGAGAGACTTTGCTGCTATGAAGCTCACAATGTGGATGATGATATAATATTATGAATGTTTTTTGCAGCGAACTGGAGCTTAAACCACAGGGAAAGCTTACATTGACTGTCGTGAAAGCAAATGGTTTGAAAAATATGGAAATAATTGGTAAATCTGATCCTTATGTGGTTCTGTCTGTACGCCCCATGTTCAAGGTTAAAACAAAAGTAATCAACAACAATCTTAACCCTGTATGGAACGAAACATTTGAGCTGATTGCCGAGGATAAGGAAACACAATCTGTTATTCTTGAGGTACAGTCCACTTCTAGCATTAATTCATTTCTTAATAACCCTTTTTTTTTTGCTTTAGTTCATTTATTTTGTAATTTTTATTTTATTTTTTGCAAGAAGGGTCATTTCATTTTCACTGTTTTCAAATAAATTTGTAGAAGATGTATCTATTAGAGCCTTCTAAATAGAACTTGATTGCAATTGTTAGAAACAAGGTTTGTCGTACCAGTCACCAACACACAATATGCCTCACCATCTTGTACCATACCATATACTGATATTACAATAAGATGGTACAGGTATGGGTCCAGTACCGAGATGACAAATGTTAGTTAGAAATTTTGGTAGGAGATTGCTGATTGGTATCTTCTGTTCAGTCAAGATAAGAACTTGGTTCCAGACTTGGTATATGATGTCTCAAATAGTTTTATATAAGGTTCAAGATCTTGTTTAACTTTACATTTTACGGTCAATAGAAAATTCTTGTATAGGGTGTAACTGGTTATTGAGATTTTCAAAAGCAATGTTACGTGTCTCTCTGTTCTCCAAAATAGCTTTATATGAAGGCACCAAAAATTAAAATAATATTGTGCATAAAGTTTCTTTTTTGTGGCACCTAACTTAATCTTCTGAAATTTTTCTTAGAAAAACTTATGGAAGTAAACATGATTTGCCCCTCTGCAAGTATAGGTATAGGAAAGGCTGCAAATGGGTCGGGTTGACCCATGACCCGACCCGACCCGACCCGTTTTGGAGGACCCGTGGTGCTGCGTTGGGTCCTAAAATTAGACTTGTTTCATTTTCTAGGTCGGGTATGGGTTTACTGAATTCAGACCCGACCCGACCTGACCCATTTGAAGTTTAAGTAATTTTGGATTTTCAATCCTACGACCCGATCCGAATCTATAAAATTATTTGGGCCCGTGGGGGTGCAAACAAATTTTGAAACAATGGATGGGTTGACCCGAACTGGACCCAACCCAGATCCGAATCGGATCCGAATTTTTTGGGTTAGATCCGGGTTATACATGGACCCAATCCAACTTGAATGACCCATTTGGTCAAAAATTGTAGTGGTGGACTCGACCTGACCCAATCTTCTATTGGGTTGGGTTTGGGTCCAAAATTAGGACTCGAACAAGGAACCGAGTTGAGTCGGGGTCACTCATGACCAGACCCGACTCGACATATTTGCACCCCTAGGTATAGGATCGCTTCCGGCAAAATTTGTTTATACATGGGATTTATACATATAAGCTTATTTAGAAGATTCGGAGGGGCTAATTTCCACCTCTCTACCCTATACGCACCCCAATCTCAGAGGCTGATTCCAACCGAAATCGAACCCCTTCCCCTTTGCCCAAATGGCAAGGGGTGTTACATTTTGTTGTGGTCATGTAATTTTGAAATATCTATGCAACTGTCAGAAATACAGGGGCATTTTAACCTAAGGGGATTGAAAGTTGTTCAGGCATTTCTGTTTAAACTTTATTGTAACTTTCAAGTATGATAGGTATAGGTTGGGACCGTTGGGCAGTATAAATCACTAAGATTGTGTTTTGAGTTGTATAAAGGATATTGCTTATATAATCAGATTTTATGTAGAATATTAATGAAATTTCTGTTTTCCTTTTATCGTATTGTGCAATACCTAAAACAAGTTTTGGGCTTGCAGCCCTTGGTAAGGCCTAGTTTCATGGTGGCTCGAGACCATTAAATATCATTTGCTATTTTGTTTCTATTAATGGTTTCCATTAGTTCATGTTATTTTGCCGTTTCTTGTCAAGTGCTACAAGCTTACAACAATCATAGTTTAAGTTCAGGATAATCTCTTTTTTCAAAAAGAAAAAAAAAAAAGGATAAACCAGCAAACAATTCAAATCAGCCGTCACCTTCATATCATGCTAAACCCCTAGACTGTCCTACATCAACTAGTGTATTATGACAACACTTTTAAAAGTAAAATATAATTTTTTCAAAATTTTAGATTATATATTGTTTAATAGGTCTGCTACCTGTTCAACTTTGAGTTATTCAGTTGTCATTTGACTTTGCAAACTTTCTAAGTTTGAAGCTTGGATTTCTTTACAAAACCCTTACTAAGTTATTAATTTAGATAAATGCAGATAAATATAGTTGTTCATAGTTGTTCGCATATCTTGGTATTGTATATTATTGGAAGCAGCTAGCTTCTTATGAATATAAGAAATATAAAAGGCTATAATTTTGCAACCAATCTTGTAGAGAAATTTCATTTAATACACCTTGGAGTTGATGACATACTTTGAGAAATAAAAAGTTCTTTGGTCTTTTTGATAAGAAGCAACCTCGATGCCCAAGAAATACTTTGGTTTACCTAGATCCTCTTATATCAAAAACACTAGATAAAAAATTCTTTGCATTGATGATTGGCTTAGAATATTATGTAAAAACAATATTTTCAGCACACACAATGAAAACTGTGATATAGACTTAGCAATGTGAGGATCAAATATTGAATGATCATAGACACTTTTTTGAAATCCAATTGAAATGGAGAATCATTCGATCTCTCAAACCAAGTCCAAGGAAGTTGTTTAAGTCCATAAAGAGTCTTATTTAAAAGACATATATGACTAGCCAGTTATATTGGTGGTAACTCCAAAAATGTCTCCTTTTGAGGATACGAATGAAAATGTATTCTTCATAGGTAGTATAATGGTCAAGAGCTACAAACAAATATATGATAGGACCCAAAACAGATTTCAGAAGTTCTATGGTATTCTAGTTCAACCTGGGCAATCCTTTTACCACTAGGTGAGCCTTTTACCATCAACTAGACCATCAGACCAAAATATAGCCTGCAACCAACCACATTACCACCAGAAGGTAATAACTTGTTAGACGAAATTGCGCTATAACGCGATTTCATCACTCCAACGAAGAATCTACCGCAAACGAGATTTAACCTATCTTAAAGCTTCTTTTTTATTAGAATATTGAGGGTTTTTTTTGTGGAAGTACCCCTTTTTTTCAAAATATCCTCAATCTATAGATTCAATGTTATGGTATTATACCCCCCTTCGGCCTCTGGCCTCGTCCCCCTCGGGGGGATATCCGGTCCATAAATGGACCTGTCACCTGGGAATTGGTCGTTACCCCCCTTCGGCCTGTGGCCTCGTCCCCCTCGGGGGGATTAGTTTGTTCCGAAGTTTCTCCGATCGGAGTTGTGTCGGAGAAACTTCCTTCCTTATCCCTAAAGTTTATAGTCCGTTACCCCCCTTCGGCCTGTGGCCTCGTCCCCCTCGGGGGGATATCCGGTGAATAAGTCTACCTAGAAGGGGGGTAACGAAAATCCATCTCTATATCCATAACATTCAATGTATATGTAACCTTTGAGGGTACTGAAAGAGAAGATATGGAAGCAATATAGAGGTTAAAGGAAGAGGATAAGACATGATAAGAAACAAAACAGTCAACTGGATTTCTAGTGCTTAACCCTTTGTGAAGAGCAATTTGGAGAGCAGCTGAAGGAGGATTTGATGGAAGCAACACAAAAGGCTGTTTTGGTAACATCCGAATGAAGATAACTAGGTGGGGGATTGGCTTGCCTTAACAGGCAACTCACAGGCATGGTGGTGCGACATGGGGATCCATGGGAGCTGGTCTGCTATCAAGCAAATTGTGTATGTAGATGCCCAAAGAAGGGTAGTAGAGTTGGATTGGAAGAGGGAGGGAAGTTCCAGCTTTATAGCTTTCCAATTATTGTTGTGGGAAAAGGTGGCTATTTGCACTTATTGAATTTTAGTGTGGAAGGGAGGTGGGTTCAAAGACCAAAACCATATCCTTAATGGAAGAGTTTTCATGAGACTTATCTAGTAATGTCGTAGTGAGGTCAACAATGAAGTTGCAGGGAGGGTATGGCAATAGGGTTAGGTGGAAGCTTGGTAAACATAGGTGGTGGTTGAATTAGATGACTGACTTATGCATATCATGCTGCTAGTAGCCATACACTAGCAAACATAAAAATTTATTCATTAGTTTGTTCATTGTTCAGAATCTTCAGATCAATGTTTTAAAAACTAGTATTGCAGGGCTTACCAGATTTCTGAAAAACCAGTATGGTACTGGGTATGAGCACACAACAAGGGACTGCATCAGCACACTATATGCCATCGCCAGTGCCAGTTTTCTGCCGGAATGGTATGGTACAGCTTGTACCATTCCGTTCTACAGTTTTTAAAACCTTGGTCAAATGAATTTTAGATATTTCATAATTGTGTATGCACAGGTTTTAAAGTTTAAACAAATGAATACAGTTTTTAAATTAACATGTATAAATTTAACATTAAATATTATCCTATATATATGTGTGTGTTTATCATTGTTTAACATGTGCATTTTATTAACTTGTCAAATAAACTAGTATTACACATAAGTTTATGCGTGTATAGAACAAGTAAGCTCAAAAAATTTAGGATAAAATCCATAGGGGGCATGTAACCATGCTATCATATTATAAACATAGTAATGTGCTATTACAAATTGTCGATCCTCTCAGAAGCTCATATTTAGTAGCATATTAGAAACATTGAAGTTGCTAATGGGATGTGAGGGACCTTTTCATGGATTTGTAAGAACAAAATCAACTACAAAAGCATCATCATTTGATCATGCAGCCAAAAATTTGAACCATCATTTTATTATATGGTCATCAAAAAACGTTTGATTGTCCTGTGCAAACTACAAAATAGCTGCACAAAGGCCCTGCATAGGATGCATGGTAGAAATGGATCCATCGAGCTGACAACAGGCAAATGGCATCAGCCTTGTTACTTATCCTATGATATCTTAGTTTCCAGCTCAAACTGGTTGTACTTATTTATTTAAAACTTTTTACATCTTTTATACCATAACTTCTCAATGCAATGAATCAAGTTACTCTTCTTTTATTTTTGAATCTAAAATCAGCTCAAAGCTAACCTCTCCTATTACAGGTTTTTGATGAAGACAACCTTGCACAAGATAAGAGATTGGGTGTAGCCAAGTTAGCTTTGATTGACTTGGAACCTGAGACTAATAAGGAATTTGATATGAGGCTGCTACCCTCACTAGATACACTAAAGATTAAGGACAAGAAGGACAGAGGAACTCTTACAATAATGGTCAGTGATTTCTAATTGCCCTATATATTTTTTGTCTCTTTGCATTTTTTTAGTTGAAACAAAGGTTCGCCGAACCAGTACCGAAACCTGTATCGGTCGGCATCCGGTACGGGTCGGTACCGGTTCAAACCAAGTCGAACCGGATGGAACCATCCAGTTCCGTCCGATTCTGGCCAGTTCCGACCGATTCCGGCCTCCTAGGGGCCTAAACCATTTTCTACTGCCGAACCGACCCGGTCAGAGACCCGGTAGGCTCGGTTCGGTCTGAACCAGCCAGTTCGGCTCAATTCAGCTTTTTTTGGTTGAAACCATCAATTTTGAGAAATCACAATGTTTACATATTTATGTGCTTACCAACAATTGTGCCTATTATTTTTTATTCTTTAACAAAAATGTTGGTATACTGAGGTTTATGAGTCTGACAGAATGGCATCATAAGTAGTCATGCAAGGATCAAAGTCCAAAGTTCCAAACACTGGTATCCGGGTTGGTATTATGCCTGGACGAGGTGGACCGGGATGGATTGGAATAAACATTAGCACAAGAATGAATTAGAAAAATTGGAATGAATAGGAAAAAAATTAAAAAAAATGGTTTCCCAAGGTTCCATGTTATCCCAAGTTTTGAAATGTAACTGTCCTGTTCTATCCCAGCCAGCATTAATCAGGAAGTCAGGATGTGCCGGATTATGTCTTGGATACTGTTTTCTCATTCGAACAGTATGGTACCAGCAGGATGCACCTCGATGCACCAATGTTAGATAGTGAGGCTTGATAGGGACTATGTCTAGAGTAATGTAAGAGTAAACCCCTGCAGCATTATTTCCTCACAAAAGTGCCTTCATGCAAGCCGATCCTAATGCTTCCTAATTATGCATCTTCTTTCACTGAAATAATGGAATTTTACTCTTGGAAACTTCTAGGTACAACAATGGCACTATCAGGGCATGAGGTATATGGCATCTTAAATTATTTGGCACATAAAAGTATCCTCTAGTGGGTGATATTTGTAGGTCAAGCCTGACGATGTCTGAATCATCCTTGTATTTGAGGCCTTTGTACAGAAAATATAAGAAAGTTATTTGTCATTTTGTCTGGTTAAGCTAAAAAGGGATTGATGTCTCAGTGATTGGGAGAATTAATGTAACAATTGCTGATTTGAAGTATGATGCAACGTCATGCCATGTTGGAGAGTGAAGCCACTGCTTTTTTTTTTGTTTGTATGCTTGAAGGTGCACCCGTACATCACAAAGTTGAACAAGCTATTGAATTTCAAGTTCAAATATTACAATATACTGTGGAGCTTACCAAGTCAGAATTTTTGCAAAAAAGACCCAGCATAGTTGATTAAAATATTATGCTAGGAAACATCATTGCTTGGAGATGCAGTATATTTTATGCTACTGACACTCAAGCCAACATGTGGTACGACTGCTTCTAGTCATTCTGATGCTATTTCTCTACAGGTTTTGGCGTGCCTTCATCATGTTACCATTTTTCCTTGAGCATCGATGTGGCACTTTCTATCTTGGCCACAGAATTTGTCATTGTAATTTAGTAATGGCAACAAAAACAAGAGCCTGGGTAGAAATTTGAACAGGTTTATATAGAATGATTATTTCAATAGACATCAATGTGGATTGCCACATGGAAATGATTCAGTAAACCACACAGTTTCTTTTCTCCAATTAAAAGGTCCATGTCAAACGAATAGTTGCCAAGGTAAAGAATAAGAATACAATCAACCATAGACACACACACACACACACACACACACACAGAGACAGAGAGAGAGGGAGAGGCAGAGCCTTACTATGGAACAGTTTTCTATTTTAGCATGCATCAGTATTCGTTCGATTCAGTGTCTTTGTTTGCCTCTCTCTTCACTCTTTTGCTAAATTCTATGTTATTTTACTCTGACAAATTCTATTTCCATTGTTCAAGTGTGTTCAATGAATTAAATGGAATTTGATGCCGCCATGTACAAGCCCACTAGCATTCTGTTCAGTTTAGCAGTTCTATCTGCCTGTTTTTGTGTCTCTTTGAATATTTTCTGATGTAGAGTTATTGTGAGTCTTGCAGGTAATGTATCATCCATTCACAAAGGATGAACAACTACAGGCCGTGGAACAAGAGAAGAGGACTTTGGAGGAGAGGAGGAAAATGAAGGAGGCAGGAATGATTGGGAGCACGATGGATGCGCTTGGTGGGGCAGCATCCTTGGTTGGGTCAGGGGTCGGGCTGGTGGGTACGGGGATTGGGACTGGTGTGGGGTTGGTAGGTTCGGGCATTGGAGCTGGTGTTGGCTTAGTAGGTTCAGGCATTGGAGCTGGTGCAGGGCTGGTGGGAACTGGACTTGGTGCTGTGAGCAGTGGTCTGAGCAAAGCAGGAAAGTTCATGGGTAAAAGTGTGGCAAACCAGTTCAGCAGTGCTCGGAGGAACGGTAGCAGCTCCCCGGCAGGACAGGGAGAAGGAAATGGAAGCTAAGCTGGCCAGCTCACACTTTTTTTTTTTTAAGCTGAAAACGTACCATACATAACGTGTATGGATACAACCAATAAAACCAGAAAACAGAACATCACGGAGAGCAGTAGGCAGCTCCGAGTCTCCTTCCCAAAGGTGATCCCCGTGTGGTTAGCAACAAAAGAAGCAACTCAGTCTGTCGTCCCGTTGGCCTATCTGAACACGTCTCGTCTGAAGCACCAGTCCGTCAGCAACTATGGACCGAATATCTCTCACTAGCGGGTGGTAGCCGCCGACCCATCCAGAAGTCTACAGGATCCACTCAACAACCGTCGCAGAATCATCCTCCAAGAGGACGTGTCGCCCCGCAGGGCACCAACCCGGCAGCTCACACTTCTTGACTGGTTCACTTTGTATCTTTCTCAATTTCTGTGCTTTTTATGTTTGACGTATGCGAGTACGTTGATAGAGCAGTAAGAATGCTCGAGTGGTTTCTCTGTTCTTTATTGGATTACATTCTGTGCGAACCATTTGATGTTTTGAGAGACTCATGTCAGCTAGATCCATCCTTCAAGACAGGCTCAGATAGAAAAAAAAAAAAAGAGATGCATGATAGAATGCGCAAGCATGCAAGCATCTTTGTTGCTTTAGGGTTCGGATTCAGCGCCCAAAAAATTGGAGGGAAAAAAAGAAGAAAAAAATTCTGCACTTCCAATAGATTTATGTTCTACTTCATCAAACATGAAACATTCTAACGTAATCGCAGTGACGTAAAGAAAACAGGTTGATAACTGGGAAAAAAAAAGCGAGGATGGAGGGAGGGATGGCCCACACAAAGCAGCGCGGCATTGTCTTAAATAATTGCTACAGAGCCTTGCCTGAATGCGTCATGACTTAATTAAGTTGTAGTAGGGCTGCAAAGATGTGAAAACTTTGAGACTTTGCCTTCTTGGAAAGGGCAGACTCAATTTGCTAGATGATGAGGACCTTCCATCATGATATCACTCCATACAAGTGGCACCACTTGTGCAAGGCTTTGTAAGCAGTTTGGGGACTGATGGTGGCTTTACATGATACTAGACGCTTGCAGCTTGTTTCGCCCAAGGCCTAAATAGGTATGGATATCAATATCTATATTACATCACTATTCATATAAATACACATAAATATAAAATAATGTGAGAAAAATACGACGGTCATTGTAATATGTTATTGGCTATTATGGCAGTCCATGTAAATTATAATCATTATTTTTCTTGTGCGTTTCTATTGATAAAATATTTTTTTCAAAATTTATTTATTTATTATCAATTCCTCTAGAAATAATTGTACAGACCAGCAGTTATTTTTCAAGTATTCTGTTATTTTCTTTTATAACACCATTATAATGGTTGTTCCAACAGTGATTAATATAAAAAAATTCAAATTATGCTCCTTGAGGTAAATAACAACCTTATAAGCATAATAATGGCTGATAACGGTTCCGGTGAGGTATTGCGATAACGGCACAATGCATTACTTAACCTTGATATATGTTGGTCTGAGATGCCCCCCCCCCCCGGGGGGAATCAGACCTCAATAAAAAATATAATGGAGTAATTAAGCGACCACTGAATAAAGATAAAAGGACTTCTGTCGTACATCTAATTATCGATTTTAACCTTTTACTTGCATGATCAAGATTCCATCAATTTCAGAAGTATGTGCATTTATCACCAGCCACCAAAAGACGATCATAATACCTTACCGCTACAAAATTATAACCCCTTGCTTTTATTATAGCTCTCCATTGCAAGCCAACTGAAGCAAGCAATTAGCTGCATGTGACTCTAGGGCTGTGCTTGAATTGGTAATCGGGTTTATCAGGATAAGAAAAACTTATCTGGGTGGTTGAGTTTACACCAGGTTTAGCAGGTTCAAACCTTACCCTCTGTTTCGAAAAACATGCTATATTTCCCCAGTCGCTGATTATACTTGCCGCGTTATTGTGTTTGGATGCTAACCGGGAATAACAACTGTTGTTTGGACGTTCCTCGCAAACAAGTGGAGGAAAAAAGGTGATATAATAAAATCGGGCAAATTTGCCCACACAATCCCAATTATTCTATAACATAATAATATATTGTATAATATAAACAACATGATAATAATAGCTTATGGAAGGTTATGACAAAAATTTACTTGTTACCACCGACAAGTATAATAAGGCAAAGACCTAGAGCATTTATTATCACCATTTGAATTGCCTTCTAGTCCTCAATCAAGAATAAATAGCATACTAGGGCAACCCAAATGAACAACCTGTCCACACAATAAACTAATTTTGCTTGGCCATATGTTCACTTGGCCTTCCTCCTCCGAATGAAAAAGGAGAAAAGAATGGTATGGTATTTTTTTTTCCCCATTTACAACGAAGGCTAGCAATTCATTCAAGCTGCCGCAGGCCATCCACCTGCCACATGTGAATTAGAATCAAGAATACCATCCTTAGTCTTCATCCTCACCAAGCAATGCAAATGAAAATGGCGAGAACTTATATCCATCTCCCTCATAGAACTTGTTTTGAAATTCCACCCAGTGAAGCCTCAAGGCATGCAAGAATGCACTTAGCGTTTCCATCACAAGCAGAACACCAATGGTCGCAAAGATGAATACAATGATGCCAACGATGAGAATGATGATATTGTTGAACCTGATGCACAACCAGTCATTCACCTTCAGCATACAGAAAAATTCCTTATCTAACAAATAAATTGCAAAACAGAGACTACTTACCCCCAAGCAAGAAGAAGGACCTTCTCATAAAATACGCTTGACAACTCTGAATGAGCAAGACTGCAGACATTGAACCGAACAGTGTCAGTAGCTACCAGAGCATCAGGATCAGACAAGCTGGACTAATGCTTAAGATATGAAACATTCTTACACATTTAATTTCGGTTTGGCAGTTAACACAACTAAATCAATACAGAAATATGCAACAATGTGAACTTGCATAAGAAATATGGACTTCAAGGATCAGTTGCTGAACAACTGCTTTCATATCCGGACAACATGGCACATCAATCATCTTAAATAATGCCTTTAATAATAACCAAGGCCACTGCATGTTCCTTGACTCGATAAATGGACTGGTGCAGTAAGCCATTCTTTAATCTTATAATATATAAGCATAATCCATTATCAACGACTATAATTTACCAAGATGGAAGGAGTACCTGAGAGCCCATAGACGAAGATATGAAGCAGTATTGGAGACTGCTCCAAGGACAAATTCTATTGTATGTATGAGTTGGTGAACAAAAACTTCACTAAATTCGAACTCCTCATGTCCATGTGAACTGTGATCTTGCTCCAGCTCAAGAGATTCTTCAGTGTTCTGTAGCAAGGCGTATGATTGACCTTGGTGTCTCTGAAGCAATAAGCATGCACATAAATTAGCACAAGGTTATACAGAGGTCTATGAGAAAAGCAAGCAAGATAGGGACATACTTCTTGGTGTTGCTTCTTCAAGAGAATGGGCTTTGGAAGTAGCATCCAGGGAACAGAAATGAGGGCCAGCAAAAGTAACACAAGCTGGTAATGATGACAGACTGAGTGACATTCGTGTTGTATTGGTAAAGAACAATATGGTAGGGATGTAAACACACAAACCTGAAGTGTTTTCTGGCCAGGAAATAGCTGGTTTTCACCGAGATCATCTGTTGGGCTGAGGAACATGTATATCATTACATGGTACAGATCTGCTTTGGATCCAGTGCACCATTTCACAATGATGAGGAGTGACAGGTAACCAAACAGACTATTTAAGAAGATCAACTGCGGAACAAATTGGTACCTGCAACAGAAAACATATGCACAATCACCAAAATTTCCAGTTGTTAGTAACTAGAAAATACATATTTATGCATGGATGCTATTGATCATTGATAAGCACAATAATCCTTATGCAATGCATGTTAATGGATTTTGTGATCAGGATCAACCATAACTTGATATTCATGACAAAATCTACACTTGGTGGATCAGCAGGACACTTCTATAATACCCTAGATTTTTGGGAATAGGGAACTATTTGGAGCTCTACATATTATGCTCAAAAGTTTCTTGACAGGTAACTGGTAAAAATGCCTCGCAGATCCTATTAAAATATAAACTTCTCTGAGTTCTCTCTTAGTAATGGGAGTAGCAAAGACACAAACAAAAGCATGCCATCATATCCTTGATCTAGAGATGTTACTAATACTATGTAAACTGTTGACTGGTTTCAGAATACCAATAACTATAGTCAAAGTTTATCGTTGTTGGCTGGTTTCTAAACCAGAATACCAAAGCTTATATTATAACCATTATTTTAACAATAACCATAGTCTATTATACATAATGTCTAGGTATATGCCAAGAAATCATCTATCCTCCCTTCTTTGTGCATACACACAGTCAGACACATGCATGCCACATAAACAATGCAAAGTGTCTACTAGTTCAAGTCATTCTGAGAGGCATTGAAGTTACTACCAGTCACAAATGATTACATACTTCCACAAAATGCACATGCCAAGTTTGAGGTTCAATGTGTTGCCACTTTCCAACAATATTAAGATTAAGTGCAAGGTCTCCAAGAAAATAGATGGCTGATGAGGATGAAAATTTCAACATTGGCAGGAATTAAAATTGTTGGCTGTTGCATATTCAATTATCTTAAGATATACTAATCTCCAGCAAGTTCCATACTATCATTTTGGTCCGCAAGATAGCATATCAATATTAGCATAAAAATGACTAAATAAGCATAGAATGTGAGGCTCTAAATATGCTACATGATCACCAAAGTACTGTCACCACTAAGGAGCATATGTGAGCATTAAGCAACAATTGTATTAGATTCTGCATGAGATATCTATGTAAGCAAGATCAAATTACCAGATATTCAAATTATTCCTAAAGAACTTCGCGTTGAAGTAACTCAACACAATGCCAAGGTTCATTTGTGCTACCCCAAGAAGGATAGACAGCTTCATCTTCAATGAGTTGAGAAATGGCAACTCACTTCGGCTACCATGCCACTTCGGATCCACACCAAATGGATAGGTCGATCTCACCTTAATCAAGCCCTCTGAAGTAGCATCTCTATAATGGAGCAAAATTAAAAAAAGTAAAGAAGTCTTGTAATAAACAGTGAAAACTTTCAAGATGCAAACTTTTTCTCTACCTGCAGGAAGGATCACGGCATGCATAGGCAGATTTACCAAAAAGCTCAAATGGGACAGAAAAAAACTCATTATAGATTAATCCTGTGTAAATTGAAAACATTGCCATCATCATAAGCACATAGCGGCCACCAAAAGTCATTTCCGTTATGTCTCCGAGCTTCTGTTAAGACCAAAACAATTCAATGAGATTGAACTTGCAGAAGTACAAAATCATGACAAAGCAAAAGTGAACCAAAAGCAAAGGAGAATTACAAAAATGTTCTATGCTCAAGGGCATGATAAGAATTTTCACAACACATCAAAGATATGACTATAGGCCCAACATGCAAACAAGTTTCCTGAATTCATTTTCCATCTAAAAGGAATGGTGATCCATGTTCTTAGGAGCTAGATAAGCTAGAATTTTATTCATTGGAATCAATCACCTGAAACAGTACTGTGGGTTATCCCTTACAGATGGCTACTATTACATGCCTCAGCTTCCTCTAGATAGTATTTCAAGAATTGAAGTTCGACATTCTAAAGGCCACCACAGTTACATTGAGATGCAGAATCCACAGAGAACCAGTGATGTTGATATAGCTAGTTTCCTTTGTTACACGAAAATGTTGTGCTGTTCAGATTAATGTTTAGGCAAATTGCACCACAAAGCAGTGTGCACCGCACATATGCCCAGTAGTTGTGTCAGAAGACAAAGGACAATTGAAGCTCATATCATGCAATGGGGAAGGCAGGCTATTTGTGATCTGTGGTGCGTGAATGTGCCATTCACTTATCACATAATCCAGCATTCCACCTGAAGTGATATGACAGCCATTATGTGCAAGTTATTTTCAATGCATCTACAGGTCAAAATACTATCACTGACGGAAAGCTTAGTTACTTTCAAAGGAGGCACGTTGCATAGCATATCCTTTTGTTCTTTTTCATTCTTGCACTAATGCTTTTTTAATCCTCTTCTTTAATCATTTTCCTTCATTCATGTATAGAATAAAGAGGTTTATAGAAGAACAAAGACCTTCCCCCTAAGTTTATGACAGAGCATAAGGGGTTTGAGTCACGATCAACAGTGAAGGTGGATAATATTTATAGTTTGGAATATCTAATACTAGTTGTTTGTAGCCCATGATGTATTAATGCATAACTGACATCATATCAAGTTTTCTAGGCTGTTTGTTGATTCCTTTTATATGTGCTTCTCTGAGTTTCTTATGAAGCAACAATGTTGCTGTCCGATTGTGTTTTGGCTCACTCCAAGGCTTCTGTCTGATGCTGTACCCCAAAAAAAAGGCTTCTGTATGATGATTACAGATCCACATTTGCACTCACATATGCAGATGCATCATGGTGATTACACCTTATTGGTGTTGTGCTGCATAGTACGGAACCAAATGCCTATGCAGGTCCAAGTAACTTGCCTATGCAGCTCAAGCACATATGAATTCGGAGGATGCTTGCTTTTTGTCAGGTAACTCTTATCGAAAAAGGCAATTGACTTTTGAGTGCCTCTTCAAAGATGGGTAACTTAAAGACTATCTATCTGGTTTAACAAATATGTAGTTGAAATTTAGTTATCGGTCATGCATCCATGTTGCTTGTTTTCTTATTGTTCATCATTTCATAATTTGTAGATTTCTCCATCGCCTGAAGCTTGAGGAATACTTTGTAAAGAAATATTTCTATATTTTTAGGTGAGCATGTCCTGCTGTAATCAAATAAGATTCAAAATGAGTATAACAGTGTATATTCAAATTTTTAATGAATTTTTAAATCTTTCCGTTTTACTTTTATCTATTTTATGAATTGTATTTTTCCATAGTACCTTTAAAATACAACTGCAGAGGAACCCGCTTATGCAGCCACTTACAACATATGTGATATGCTATATATCAACTGCCTGTGCATCATAGCTGCCTTATAAAACCTTGATCCATAATTTGCATCATGGATGTGGCAAACAGGTATAATTAAGCAAGAGTTGACTGATCAAGCTCAGCTTGAAATTCTGAGCCTGAAACTCTAAATTAAGCTTGGTGTGCTTCCTATTCCATTGAGCTTGACAAAGCCTACTTTTGAGCCAAGCTGAATGCAAGCCATCTTTAAATAGCTTGATACCCTTAACTGAGCCAAGCTCAAATAAGCTTGAAACTCAAGGCCTTGTTTAAGCACCTTTAATTAAGGCGAAGGTCAGCTACGAGCGGATTGGGTCAGGATTTTTGAATATAAGTGCCAGACAGAAGGTTTCAACCCTTGCCCTTCTCTCATTTCACTCACCTTCTTTGCCTCTTTCGACATGCACCAGACATTTTCTAATGAAGAGATTTCTTCAGTCATTCTGTCACTTCTTTCTTGTTCTTCTACTGGATCCATCCCTATTCTTTTCCTCAGTTCAGCAAGCAGATCTTATCTAATATTCATCTCAAAATCTATCCACAAGCATAGTGACTCTAACAAATCCTTGGCATCACGGTGGCGCTGGAGGGAGGAGATAATGGCAACTCAATATTTCAAGACCTATCAACCATTCTCAGGATCAGGAGTACAGTGAGTTGATAGTTGTGCTTTCAGGTATTTATCCTTTAAGAATAGCTGATAAGCATTTGTGGAAGCATACAAAGGATAATTGCTACACTGTTTCCTCACACTGCTTAATAAACCAGGAGAGATTACTATATCCCTACTATAAAAGCATTATGGAAGACAGCAGAGCTGCAGAAGTTGAGGGTCTTCATGTGGCTGGCTCTCAGAAGTAAATTGCACATAAAAGATCTTCTGTCAAGGAAAGGGAAGCAACAACATCAGGGTTGTTTCCTTTATGAAGCTAACTATGAATCTATCAACCATATTTTCCTTCACTGCCATTTTGTGAAGGGATAAAGGGCCATCCTGCAACTCTTCTTTCTCCGTGGACATGCTGGAGAAAGAAAATTTTCCTATGGATATCAGAAAGGCATGGGATCAGATCACCCTTGCTGTGCAATGGGAGGTTTGGAGGGAAAGAAACAGTAGAGGTTTTCTCAAAAGAAAGACCTCATGGCCATCTGCCACCTCAGCAGTATTGAGAATCTTCAATTCGTGGTGCAATGTTTGCACAAGAGAGAATACTGAGTCCCAAGCTATTGTCCTCAATAGACTCAACTATCTTCATGTTTCCTAAGGTTCTGCTGTACTAGTCACTGCATTGGATCTTGGCCTCTGGCCTCTTGTATTTCAATTAATTATTTTAATAACATCTGGTGGGGCAAGCGCAATCTTTCCCCTCCATTCTTCTCAGAAAAGAGTCTCACAAATCCTTACTCTTAGAACCCTAAAGTGAATATTGAAACTCTTTACTAGTATTACTGCAAATAAAATTTATATTCAGCCCTTAAAGTCCAATAACTCTTCTAAACTAAACCAAATCTTGACTCTGTCCAAGATCTATCAATATGCAGGGTTTAGCTAAATAGGTACCAATTTCTGACCACCATTTTACAATATTTCTGAATCCTGACACTAGGGTTCATAGCAACAAAGCTCAGAACTATAATATTTATTGCAAAAAAAAAAACTTCCAGGGTGGATTATAGGTAAGAGCCATACATACACAGGGCAGCATCTGTCCATTATATCAGCTTTTAACTATAAAATTGCCTAAACCTTTCCTCAATTAAAGTAAAACACCAACTTGATTTTTCCATCAAGAAAAATGTATCCAAAATCATAAAGAATCACTGTTCACTACCTTAACAGGTTTAACTCAAATTCTAATGAAAAATCCTTGGTAAAATGTGAAAACCAACAAATCTTCTCTCATCTATATTGGGTTTCTTACAGGATTAAGCATGAACCATAAAGTTGAAATGCTCTATAGTCAGCTTCCTACCTAACATTGACACTCTAATTTGGGAAACAATTCTTGGTTAAGGCATCTTGCAAAGCAAGAGGCTAGCGTGGAATGCTAAAAGGTATTTTTGTAGGTAAAGAGAATTGCCTTCTTGTTTCCATTGTTTAAGCACATGCAACTGAGGAACAACCCTTCAAGGTTCCTCTATACTCATCAGAGTCAAAATCTAAATGGAAAGAAGGGAATGTCTGATACAAAAAACTGCATGAATTTCTTAAGCACTAATTTTAGGATAAAGAGCCAAAAAGATTTTACTTCCTCAGTAAGTCCTAAACACCAATCTGACACTATTAAATAATAATAGAGAAAAAATATGTTGGTTACATGATGTAGCCCTCATTATTCCCTTAGTTTAAAGAAACACAGTCCAGTAATTGGCTTATATCCCTCAACAAATCCTTCATTGTTCTTTCTCATAATCTCTAGGATTTGATGACAAAGACCCTCCAACAAATTTAACTGCACCTCTAAGCTTAATGCTTTCTATGTAAGTTTGCACACCTCGTATGCATTTATATGTCTTTGCCAACTTCTAATTCATTATATATAGGCTTAAACATCCTTTTTGTGGCAGAATCTTCAGGTGGAGCAACCAAGCAAAATTTTCAAAGATTTGTAAGTCTTCTTCATAAGGCAGAAAATTTTTGTTCATCTTCATAATGTTTTTCCTGGATGCAGAATAATTCGAGATTCTGTTTCAAGGATGAGACCAAGCTTCATTAGACTCATTTCAGTAATGCAATTTATTCTTCACATTGGCCTAATATATTAGCCTAAGACAACATCTACCATATGCAATATGGCAGCATCGCATGTAGAATAAAAATGGATGGTTTTAGATAATCTAGCAAGACTTTGTAGCAACAATATAACAGACTTAATAATTTTACATTATTGTTTTATTCATGAGTGTATTTATCACAACAATAATCCAAATTCATAGTCGTAAATATTCGGGTTGCTTTTGTCTCCATGTTATTGAGGTGTTTTTTTCTTGGCATCTCCTTAGATATGATATGCAACTCATTTAGAAATTTGTCTATAATGATCATGACATATTTAACCAGTCAGAAAGTATAATCATATGCAGCATTGAATATAGAAAACTTCTATGTTATTTAGAGTAGCAACTTCAAGAAGAAACGAAATTTACAAGAAAAAGTTAAACGATACAAACTTCATTGCTACCAAGAACGATCAGCATTCACGGCTATAAAGAATTGAAGCATATACAGTGAAAGACAGAGGCCCTCAAGAGCTGACCTGGGAAGATAGTTTCTTTTCTCGGAATATGAAATACAAAGTTGCCAGTAACAAGCAAATACCATGACCCCAATCACCAAACATGACTGCAAATAAGAAAGGAAATGTAATGATAGTGTAAACACCAGGATTTGCTTCCTGATATTTGGCAACCCTGCAATAAGCATAAGCCACAATATTAGGTAGATTCTCCTGGAAATTGACAAAACAAGTCCCCATCTTCAAGGCGATTAACATTCCAATGTATCAGATATTTAAAAAAAACAAATTAAAGGTGAGACACATGATTGTTTTAGTATTGTATATTAGCATGTCAATTTATTGATGGCCTATGCATACATTTACATAATCTAAATAAACAAAAAGATGCAGTAGATAATCACAGTTTAGAATTGCCATCCTTGACAGAAATAGATGATTCACACGAAATGAATGCTTCACGAAACAATGTTGTCATCCAGCAGCCACTAAATGTTTGTTTTATATGTGTGTGGATGTACGTTTTAGACTTTTAGCCAAAATGATTCACAGAAGACTGTTCCCTTTTCACAATGAACAGATAATTCAGTAACAAAAACTTCTCCAAGAAATAACCTCTAAAAATCATGTTGAAAAAGTAAATTATAGCAGGCATGTTATAAAAATAGGCAAGATCGACCAAAAAAACCTAAATAACAAAATTTCTAGATCACATTTCCAATTACATGCCAATAATAGGAATTTTAGCTTTACTGCATAATGCAATTTGGAGCTTCACAAAATATGATTAAGCTTTTAAAACAAAAGGAGTAAATTACAGATTATGGGTGAAGAATAACAAGAAGGCAAGACGTGGTGGCATTGTTACGAACAAAGCTTGGGGATGTTCCCTACAAAGAGCTTTTTTGACCACTATATACAGAATATTAATCATGACAATTATGCAAATGTTATCTTTACAGACCTTTTAGCAACATAAAGTGACATGAGAGGCACAGATACAGAAAAAGAGAAGTTCTAAAATGACGCCAATAGGGAAATACAATGTTCATTGTTCCCCAAAATGCATTGGCAATGCAAGGAATCTAGTAAGAGAGGTTTTGAGATGACTAAACAAGGATAAAAAAATTGAGCTTGATTTCTTACAAAGTAAGAACATTTTTAGAAGCAGCTTAGATTAGCCTCAGTGGCGACAAACTATATGAGCCCTAGCCTAAACCAATAGGTATTGCAATATTAGTGGTGGTTTGCTATTCACAAGGGGAAGAGCCTCTATCGTCGCTTACCATGGCTTCAAAAACCACCGAAATGGGACGATACAACCAGTACCACTATTCCAATGCGAGACCAACACCAGTATGTATACCAATATGTACCAGACGTGCCAGTCTATAGCAATCCATATCGGTGCATACCGGTCCATATCGATACATACTAACAATACTGTGCCGGTCCGTACCAATGGTTTTTCAATTTTTTAGAATTTATAAGTTTCGGTATGTACTGTCTATACTTGTATCACACTCATACCATTCCGTTCCAACAGAAAAACTAAATGGGGTTCAGTAAAGGTATTTAAAACCTTGTTGCTTACAAATGTAAAACAATTAGCAATACACTACAACCAATTCTTGAGCTCAATTTGCTATATTCGACACACTTTTGCAGCGTATACATGACCCTCTTCATTATTATATGAATATAACCATGCTTTGTAGCGTATACACTTTTGCAGCATATCCATGATTTTGCTTTGTATAGTCTCTTTCTTAACCATCATAACCATGTCTATGCTAAACAATTTACTCATATAATGGTATCCTAAAACCATTACTTGGTTCAGCAAGAGAACAAAGTATAAAAATTTATTATTCAGGAAATTATTTTCTGGCAGTATCTCCAGATGTCACATTTATAACTCACGAAGCTATTATGTTAAAAGTTGAATCATCATTTTTTTCCATTCTTTAGATCAGAAAGTTTGATTTTGACTAATATCAAGTTGACATCAATGTAGCAGAAATGTTTACTGCAATGTTCTCTTCAGCATTTATTGCAATATATTATCTATATACTAGTATTTACTCTCTTCTGAATTATCTCCTCTTTTGTATAGGGGCCAAAATATTAAAAAACAGATTAATATTAAGTACACAAACAGCAAAACTAGAGCCAATTTAAATTTTGCAGCTTAATTTAAGTTTCTAAATGGATTACCTTTTTTATACTGTCAAGCACTCTAATACCTTCACATAGCACATGTGTATTATAAGAATAGCTCAGTTTTCATGCATGACCATGTAAAAGATAAAAATTTCCTGTTAAGCCCATTCAACTTACCCATAAGCATCAACAATTTCCTGGAAAGCTAAAGTAAATTTGTTTGTCTGGAAATATGTCGGTGGAGATTCTTTCGTATGGAGAATCTGAAAAATAGAGCCAACTTGGGAGTTGCTATCATAGGTAGCCCGCTTCAATGCATCTTGAACCTGGAAAGGTGAGCTCAATAGAGTGCTTATGGGCCATTGATACAGAACACTACAATAACAGAAAATTTGTACCAAGCAAGACCTCACAACATTAAAAAATAGTTAAAAAGAGATACCTGATTAGTTGCAAAAACAGGGCTCCAGCCCTCGGCAACCACACATTTCTTTGTCACATCAAGGCTGAGCATGTTTAGAGTGTGGTATATAGATTTCTCTCTCCTTACCTGGAAAATTTAAGCTTTGGTGAAATTCAAGAAATCATAGAACATGTCTATGCTGACATGCTACTGACCAAATGTTTTTGAGTAGCAACAGAAAAATGTAAAAATAAATGAATAAAAGCCCATGATAACTTCAAAGGAAACAGGATATATGATTTCTAAGTGATTTTAACACAAAAACACAAATAAAAAAAGAATCAAACTTACCATTTGATTCCACTGCTCAAACTGATAGCCTATATTTTTAAGCATATTATCACGTTGAATTAATCCGATATCTATTGTGGTCTTCAGCTCTGAGATTTTCCCTGACACCTAAAAATCCAGTAGCTCCAAACTTCAGATAAAACTATACATGGTTCTAACAGCTAGAAATTGAGAACAAAAAAACGAGTCCCATCACACGTCAATCATTAAACAAAAGTATAAAACTCACTTGTCATATAATTAGATAATACTATCCAGATAATTTTAACTAATACTAAAAAGATATCTACTATCCACATGAGGATAGAAAGTAGAAGTAACAAGACAAGTTTGCTAATTAAAGAGAGAAAAATAAAATAGAAGCAAGCTGAAGTATCTAACAGACCTAAAGATGAAAATAGGGCAACAAGCAATATCTTTAACTCAGCAATTATTGTTCACCATTGAAATGCCTAAGAAGATGCAAGAGTGCATAAACATCATCATGGAACATAATGCTTTTTGATACTGTCAAACAAAAATAATCATGTATGAAGTTCAAAACCATGCAAAAAGTTGTACAGATCCATAGAGCACTGATATTACCCTGCCATACTGCATAGTTTACATGCCTAGCAGCCTTAGCATTCAACTAAGAATCCTATAAAAATGGACAGATAGCATTCTTTTTCGACTTATTGCAGACCGAGGGGCAAAATTTTCAGCAGTATCAATGGAAAAATTGCTATCATATTTACCAGTGTGGAGGACTTGCTTTTGAGCTTGAGTGGGCGAACATAGACTCTAGTAAAATTGCAAATCATAGAATTATTGTATATCTAACAGTACCATTTTGTGCTTCCATTCATCAATTTCCAAGGCAAACAAAGAAACAATGCTTCTCAATCGACGCTTAGTTACTTCAACAAACAGATCTTGGATTAACTTCTAAAAATTTGAAGAATATTTTTGTACCTCTATACAATCTGAGTCCATATTAATATCTAAGATCAACAGATTATTCATCAGCCCCAGAAACGTAATATTAAATTTGAAACTTGAGGAGCCAAGTTGGAAAGAAGCGTTCAAAACCCTCAGGCCATAAACCCAGACAAGGCAACATGTTTTGGCCATGCATCAACTTCTATGGCAAATAACAAAACAAGATCTCTAACGGATGCTTAGTTACTTTGACAGACAGAAACTGATTAACTTCTGAAATTTAAAGAATACTTTTTGAACTTTATAAAATCTGAATCCATATTAAGATCAAAATACATGGGTTCTTAGTCAACTCCAAAAATATAGTATTAACTTTGAAAATTTAAGAGCGATCTGGAAAGCAAATTTTCTAAAACATTAGCTTGCTTCATGGTCGGTACAGCATGATGGCGACCGAACCGGGCAGTTTGGTCCAGCAAAACACATGACATGCAATTATCAAACCTGAGGAGGAGCTTTGGTCAAAAAACTTTGAATTTTACAACACATTTCAAACACTAAGCACTTGTTTGGTTTGCGGGAAAAGGATGAAAAGTGTGGTCAACGGAAAAACAAAGAAATACCTCTTGTTTGGTTGGAGTTTTCAAAGGAGAGAGATGAAAAAGCAACATTCCCATGGGAATAAGATTTCTATGTTTCATGGGAAAGAAAAACCCATGAAAGATATAGAAAAACTACTTTCCCGCTTTTTAGAAATTTGGGGTCTCTTTTTTTTCCAAAAGTACCCTTAAGCCATCAAAATCCATGGGTAACGTCTTTCTCTTTATTAAGAGTATAATAGGTATTTCATACAACTTTCTCAGAAAAGTAGATGCTCAGCCAAACATAAGCCACTCTGAGATGTGCCACTTTCTCACGATCAACTAAACATGCTAAAATCATTTTCCCAGGCATCATATTCTCATAAATCAACTAAGAATTTTTTTTTTCGCGAAACAAACGAGTCCTAAGATATTCAAAAAGAACAAAAGCCAAAACTATAAATCTTTTAAGTATCTAAAAAATTATGACTAAGACACCACCATACAAGCAAGAATGCAAATGGGTCAAGTTGGCCCACTACGGCAACAGGCCAACTACAAAGTGAGTCAATTTTCTGCTAGAAGAATGACAACCTGGTTATATTTCTTAAAGCCAGAAGAACTAATTCAGGTATAGTCTGGGTCCATCTCATTCCCAACCAACCCAAAACTGATCCGGAGTCATGGTTGGAGAATATTTGAGCTGGTAAATACACCCCCTTCAATAGGTAGTCATCATAATAGGTGCATCAGCAACACTGCCTTAAAAGAATTGGAGCAGATATAAACATGGAAACATAACACTAGCAACAAATCTAAAAGGCTGATGATTCTCATATATGGAAAACATGAAATGACCATGATTTCATGCTACACATTGTCCTTTTGAAAAAGAATCTAACTCAGTAACTTTCACATCCACTGGACAATTGAATATCATACTTGAACCCTTCGAAAAACCAATCAATGCTCACAAAATTTAACGATCCTCCAACAATATGATGATAAATGAACGAAAGGCAGCAGTGGACTGTATCCTACAGAGATTATTTCCCTTAGATGGTCGGGCCTTCCACAGTGCCTCCAGAAACCTTCACAATGGTCTCAAGATTGCAATCTCAAGCCCTAAGACCAGAACACCTGGAACAGAGGTTGTAGTAGCAAAGCACAACTTCAATACAAACAAGTAGGTGCAGATGTAATGGTCCACACACCCCATGATCAAGGCAACATCCAATAGGTGCACCCCAAAAAGCAAATCTAAGATAAATGGTTGAACATTCATTGTGGTGCACAGGGAAAAGAATCCCTTTGGTGGAGTTGCACGGAATATACCTCATCATAATATTTGGGCAGGGGAAATCCCTTTTGTATTCTTACATCTATGAGTAACTATTCTTAAGCCATCTCTTTTATTTTTGGTCACCGGAGGATGCAGAGTGCTAGGTTAGCCATAAGGTTTGAGTCATAGTTCGTAGCTAGTCCAAGTTAAGCTTAGGGACAAGCTTCTGTGCACTGGTAGCAAACTGAGAAGGAACATTGTTTAATGGATGTAATAATATCTTAAATAAGAATGCATCTAGAGTGACAAACTTTCAAGGTTTCAAGGACATTTAAAAATTCTGCAAGTTATTTAAAATAGAATAAGTTTTGCTTTTTCTATTATTCTTCTCTCTTTTCTTTTATTTTTTCTTTCCTTTTTCTCTCTAAATGCCCCATAACAATGCACACCATCTAACATGGTTGCAACAATATCATGTATAATAAACCAAGCATATCATAATTTTCCAAAATCAGATGCAGTCGTTGCTCCGAACTTAAGTTCATCATCGCCAGTCACGCCACAAACATAAGAAAATGATAATACAGCAAGCGAACAACTAAAATGCAACACAAAGGGGAAACGTGAATAATATCTCAACCAAATTCCAGGCTCAAAAAATTGGTTGTGGGTCAAGCAAGATTCCAATGTGGACCCTGGTTTGCCAAATTGAACCAATAAGAAATCCGATACTTAACTATGTTGTGAAAGAACTCTGAAAAGGTGAGTGCCTTGCAGTATGAATCATATCATGGCCTTAAAGTTGGCAAAATCATTTGTCGTACCGACCATACTGTACCATACCGGTAGACGGTACGAGGGGCATACCGAGTGTTAGTATGTCGAATTGGCCCAGTACCGGGGTAACAGAATGGTACCAGTATAGGGTCCGGTACTGAGACAGTAAACCTTACTTGGCAACAAGCAGTCAGATAGAAGAAAGTACGGACACCAAAAACAAACTTGCCAAATAAGTTGATCATCAAAATATCATTAAAAAGTTGCACACATACAGGTAAACCAGACTTTAGGAAAGGAAAACAATGAAGTGCAGATAAAACTCAAATCCAGTATTATTTCAGGATAATTGAAGGGCAAAATTGGTTATGGTACATAAACCATTCACATCAGTAAATGTTTTTACGGAAAAAATATATTTTTTATGGTACTTAGAAAACACGTCTACGATACTGAACTTTCTATTAGAGAAGAAAAATTCTATAAAATTAGAATGTTGTCGGGTCCAAGATTAACATCACAGAAACACAGACGTAAATGTTGACGTGTTTTAACTGATAATTACAACTGCCACAAGGATTAAACTAGAATAGTGAAAAAGGGTGCACAAACCTCATCAATCATCTGCATTTGTTTGCCCACATCCTCTGTCAATGGATAACGATTGGCACCAAAAGCTTCACAAATCTTTAGAATCTTGGTCTTTGCTCTTTCCCCAGAGTAGAAGACTACAAAGACATTTTTGGCAACCTGTAGATAAACATAAACAACAGGATAAGCGGATAGGCATGTATGGAAGAAACCATGCATTAGTTCACAGCTTCACATTTACCAATCAACAATGAGCATGCACAGACACAAATTCATGGCTACTATTTGAATCAAAAAATTAGTCATCAATGAGTATTTATGTTTAAAACATAATCAGAACTCTACCTAAGACCAAATAAAGAACAAGCATGTATAAACCAGAACAGGTAAAAACACTCTTGGCACTATTAGTTTCTTCTTGGTGCCAAGTACACTCTATTGACAACATGATAGCAAGATGCCTACAACTTCTTACACAGACACATGCAACTCAGAACGAGGCATGCATGTGAGTGGATTCAAATACTGGAAACATAAAATCATAAGCATAATGGGACGTAAATAATGTTTAATTAGAAGACAATGTGCAGGCTAGGTGCTTAGTTTCATGACTTCTAGCACAGTTTTGCATGTAAAAAGAGTAAACCTTTTCTCCTGAAACTGGGTCAGTGACTGGATCATCAACTGCAACTTGTTTGAGGTACATGTTTCCTCTGGTAGCACGGAATAAAATTCTTTCAAAAGCCATCGACTTTTCTTTGGGTACAAGGCCACTGACAAACCCAAGCTTTACTTGCTTTGATGGATCTGCCAAAATTTCCTGAAGAAGAATATGTTAGAATTATTATTCGGAAAAAAATGAAAAAAGAAAGTGCGTGGAGTATGTCTGTAATTATACTTGCTCCAACAACAAAGGACTGTCAAGAGAACCATCAAAAACTTGATGTGCTTCAATCTCTCTCTGTTGGGCTATAGCACTACTTTGAACTGAGTAGAAAAATTCACCAGCCTGAAATAAGACAGAAAATGCATCCATAGTTTAAAGACGAGAAACTTTAAGTTACAATATCTAAAATTTCCCTGAAGCATCTTCACAATGTAGAATTTTTTAAGAATAAGATCTTAAGGCCATGAAAACAGGATTCCGTGCCACATAACAGAAACCCTCTTATCTTCAGAAACTTCACAATGTACAGATCAAATTCCAGAAAGATAAAACCCTGGATTGAGCATCATTACTTTATCACTTAATCATACATAAATAATATGAGATTCTTCACTAACAAGTTACAAAGACTACTGCAGATCTGTAATGATCAACTGATCTATGTCCAGAAAATCAAAATAATTTTACATCTTCCAAATATTTAAATAAAGCACATAGATCTCATGCAATTTCTCAATTCTACAAATCAAAGAGCTAAAACATCAGGCTTATAAACCAAACGATCATGTTTCAATAAGAAAGAGAAAAACTCTTGGAACCATGAGATTAAATTCACTTTAGCATTTATTCAAAAGGTACATGAATGCCAATATCAAATAGCTTCTTCCACTTCAGAGACATCAATTTCTCAAAATTAAGTGCGAAGGAATTGAATAATTGCTCAAGGTTGATCTGTTTCTCCCATGTTGGATTTCAAATTCTGCATCCCACAATAACAAGGAATTAGAATCTCTAAAGGCACACAACAAAACCCAAAGTCACTGAATAGTTTGCGGCCTTGTCAACCATAACTACATCCCATACTGTGTTCAGATGCATTTTGAAATTCTTTGACCTTTTATATTTGTCGCAGAAAGGAAACAACTCTAGCTGACAAATCATCAACTTCTTCAAGGAGTGAGACTTCAAACCCCAGTAATATTAGAATTGAACATAAGTGGGGTCCATAACTGCAAATGTCAACTTACAAGTGCAAGGATGTAGGCTTTGCCAAATGATCCAGAAAAGAGAATAGTAATAGACCAAATCTTTAGCATATGTTCAGTATATGCTTAATAATAAATCAAGGACAAATAATAACAATAATTAAACCTGGCGCAAGATGTATCGGCATCATAAAGGACATTATACACAAACTTAACCTTTCTCCTGAATTTGATCATTTATCATTTAAAAATAGAATAATATTGCAATGAGATTAAAGAAAAGGGGTTGAAAAGGATCTATACAATATTTACTTAGTAGTACACTGAGTTAAAATTATAACTAAACAGATCAGGAGGATGTAGTCTGCAGACTCGGTGATGCAATCCTGTCAAGGATTAAAAAACACATGATCTATCTCCACATGCATGCAAGTACATAAACACACATCTAAACATCTATAAATACAGATAGACATAGATTGGCATGTTCGTGTAGATATACATATGCATCAAATATGTATAATTTATATTCATGGATTCAAAAACTGCTACAACAGGAGAGTATTGTCAATACCATGCCATTTCAAACCAAAACCAGCATCCATGCAGGTGCCAGGATATCGAAACAATCCGTACCGATATGTCCTGGACATACCACTGCATACCGACAGAACACCATTCTAGTGGGTATCGATAATTTTTTAGTTTCCGTAGCATACCGGTACCACATCGTTCAGATGTAGAGACAGTAAAAGGTTCAGTATCGGCATTTTAAACCTTGTTTATATTTATAGATGGTAACAAGCACAAGTTGTGACCAATTTACCATGATAAATTAGTCTCATTTAAAGAATGTGTTCAGGTAAGGCTGAACTAGTTTCAATTGATACAAGCTGAAACATATGGTGGCCCATTTAGGTTTAGAATTACAAATAACTGAAGTATTCTGGACTTATGTTCTGTTTTGAGCAAAATAGTGGAAAACACATTGTTTAACAACCATATGAGAACTAAAATTATTATGTATTCTCAGGCTTAAATGTAAAATAGAATGATGAATCAATTAAAAGATAAAATCATGGAAATAATATTGATTTAGATATAATAGAAAAGACATTTTTTTCCTTCTCTTTTACTTTTTGTGCAAATGATGAGCCACATAAAGACTAGCAATGAAATAGAATTACAAGAAAAATATGCAAGTCAAGATAAGCTACTGTTAGCGCCATAAGATGTCCCAAGGTAGCAAATCTAGTATCTTGACTTGAATAAGCATTAAACTCAACACATATTACCATATTGCCACATTATAATGAATGTTCGAGCTTTGTTTGTGTGCATTATAATATTCTACGAGTGAAAGAAATGTATACCTTCTGAAGGACAAGTTTATATTCCAATAGCTCATTATAAGTGCGTTGCAACTTTTCACTATTTGTATTAACTTCGATCAGCTCGGCTTCAAGCTCTCCAAGTTTTATCTATGTCAACACATCAAAGCTTAAAGTAAGCCTTAAGTCTTGGACATTACATATATAGGCATGGTGGTATGTCAATTAGCTAGCAAAAAAGAAAAAAATACCTCCAAGTCATCAAGATCGATATGAGTCTGTGTCAAAGACATTGCTGAAGGTGATATACCTGCCTTTGTCATTTGCTCCCTAAAAAATCTTAACTTACGTGCCATTTCTCCACATCTTTTTATCTGCAATCAGTTTAAATTTAGTATTACAAAGTACACAATATTAACTAAGCCATACTATTACAGATATAACTATCAATTTCAACATGCAGAAGAAAAACCTTTACGCAATGAAATGAATTACGTGTCTAAATTGTAGAATGACCAAACACAAAATGCTTATGGGAAATAATAACACTAACAGGAAATTATGATAGCCAATCGTCAACCAGGAAAGAATGGAGCAGGGAAAACCATAAGCTACTGACTGGTAATGTAACTATAGAGAAAAAATCAACTTCTTTTTTGTAGATTGATAAGTAGCCTACAAGATAGATTCATGTCCAGGGATGATACCATTGCTATAATTATTACCAGAAAATTCTAAGTTGTGAAACTAGGGATGTGTCAAATTTGAAGAATGTCCAGACTTAAAAGACTTTCACAGGCAGGCAGCACATTTAACATAAAAAGTTGTTTTGTCTATAGGAAATACAAAAAGCACTACCTGAGCACAATTTATCTTCTAAAGAAAACGAAAAATTCCTCTACTATTATAACAAAATCCAGCTGATGGGCCCCATGCATCACCACCTCCTACCTTTCATCACCATCCTTATGTATTTCATCCTCCCAGGTTTTCTCCCTGAGTCTGCACACCTCATTCACCTTTAACATATACGCCGCTTTATAATAGAGAAATACATGCCACCAAGTTCACTCTTGGCACTCTTGGATGAATAAACAAGAGAAAGAAACAAATGAAGATAAAAAGGGAGTATATTTACAAAACATCCAATAAATACTCTCTTCCCTTCTTCTTTTTTTTTTGGGGGGGGGGGGGGGGGGGGGGGGCGGTTACAACGGCGGTTCACACCCTAAATACTCTTTTCCCTTTGGTAAACCGCATGCGTCACACATGCAAAATACAGGGCAACCAAAGAACATCTTTTCTCATACTCTTGGAGAAAACTATCCATCTCTTCTTTTAATTCCCACTCCATCCATTTGTCTCTAATTCTCCATGGTCCACTAACTTCACTATCGATTTTGTAAGGAAGTCAAACATGCCCAATTGACAAGCCTATGTAAGCTCAAAAAAGGAAGAGAGATCCCAAAAATAATATGCAACTATGTTGTATGAAAGAAATTTCTGAAAAAAAATATACTAAAGAATAAAGTATCCCTTGAGAGGAATGAATCACCAACACAATCCAAAAGGCACAAAATTAATCACTATGAAACTTGTACATTATGGTTATGGTTAAGAACAAGTGGATTGTTTGCTCTCATGACCCCAGAGCTCTAGATGATCAAGTCCTTTCTAGAACGGAAGGCCAGCAGATAGGCCCATCATTTACTCAAATCTCAGATCTAAGTATATAAAGATAGATACAAAACCAACATACAATTAGAGTGACTTGTTTAAGCAGAGGTGCATCTGGAGTATCATATGATCTTTGCATCATTTACGACAAAAAAAAGAAACCTAATTCCAGCCATGATTAACAGATCAATTCTCAATAGATCACATCCCATGCATTAACAACAATGATCTAATCAAATAATTGCAAAATAGAATGAACCCAAAAGAGGACAAAATCCTCAAATAACAACAATGGAAGTTGTGATAAATTAAGTAACAATAGACTCTGCTAACAATGGATGTTAAATTAATGAAAATAACTGCTGAATTATTTTAAAAACCTAACAAGGCCTGTTTGCTATGATTTTCTTTTACTTCTTTACTTTCATTTCTTTTGAATTAGAAGATCTATAAACAAAATACAGAACACAAGGTATATTTGTTATTTTTATGATCTAAAAGCCAAAAAAATTACAGTAATACCAAGGTCTCAAGCCATAGCCGGAGGCTCAGGAATATAAAGCAAATAACATGCAACAGTGATACACAACTAATTGGGTGTACAACTACTTTGACACGGGTCATGAAGCTGACATTTTTTCTCTGGGAGAAAAAAAGAAAAGAAAACTGCAATCTAGGTTATTTCATTTTATTTTGCAAACGTTAGGGCAAATTGAAAAGGACTTCACAGTATCAAAACACATATTATAGAGCTAAGATCAAAATGATATATAGCAAATTAGAAATGAGATAACCGAAGTCTGCAAGGACTTCAGCATCATGCATAAGTAGTAATTGGAAAGCACATCTAAGCCAACCATGGTTGACAATTGTATAAACTGGCATAAATTTCCAGATGACCAGCATCTTCAAGAAGATTCACATGGAAGTATATTCTGAAAGACACAATACTGATGTAGATTAAGTAAATGCAAAGAAAGAAAACAAAAGTACCTGGTTAGCATATGTCCGCTGGAAAGGACTCTTATCTGCATTAAGCTGTAATAATTGCCATATTAGATCAAAAGTAAAACATTCTGCATATGATTAGCAAATCAAACTCAAAAACTATTCAAGCATTCCATGCTATGTCATGTCAGTTATAGAGTTTAAATCACAAAATTTAAATCCTGTGCTGACTTCAGGGTTTTGTTGGTAAAACCAAAACAAGAACCATGTTGACTATGCTTCAAAACTTAAGATTAGCATAATATGTCACTTACTTTAAAACGATAAAGAAAAATTAATAATAATCTAAAAAGAACCACTAGAATCATATAGATAATCACATGAAGCGCATAACTCACATTTCATATTAAGCTAAAAATTTATCATATTGCTCGAAGGCTTAAACTTTTCAGATTTTCTATGTGTCCAACTCAGATCAGCATTTTTTAATCCATTTCAAGCATTATATCTCAATCTAACATGGAGTAGGATTTTTGCCATACTAAACCTGAGAAACAAGCTTCTTTAATCATCAATAATACCCTTGCCATGGGAATAAGTGAAACAAATCTCTGATACAACAGAAATTACAGAAAATCTGTTTACCACTACACTAATTGCTCAAATAGTTGAACAAATGGTTCAAGGAATGGAAAGCATGCAAATGAGAACTATAGAAAGAAGAAAAAACTTTATGAAGATAAGTTGGCATTTTGGAGGAATCCATTTCTCAAATTCTTAACCACATTACAGCAAAAAGAAATACAAAAATTAATATTATATAAACAGAAATATGTTCATAAAAAACACTGTTGAAGGCCTTACAGCTATTATTGATTCTTTATAAGCTCAACCAAGACAGAAGTAGCAATGATGACAAAAGATGGCATCAACCAGAACTAATGTTCTTAATTCGATCTTCTGGACGTCATAAGTTTAGTACAATATTGTACAAAAGCACAACTGTATCATGGTTTTCTCATTAAATGCTTGATAGCAATCAAAAACAATCCCATTATGGAATGGACAAATGAGTTATGATAATCATCAAGATGACAATCTCTTCGGGGAAATATGGTGAGATAAATGGAGAAAGAACCTTAAATTGGCTTTATGCTGCTCAAGTAGCAACCTAGAACAAGGTAACAATGTTCATTTAGAGAAAAGGATAAAGCCCAAGTCCAGGGTCGGATCACCTTCCTATCACCAATAAGAAGGGAAGCCACCAAGTATAACTATACTACAGCAAGGACAACACTCTGTTGTTTTTTCTACTCTATAGTGTGATGTCAGAAACAGTTGATGTAAGGTTACAAGATTGTCATGCGAGTTCTCAAAGACTCAATTGGTTATACTATTATCCACAGACAACGCCTTTATAAATGGAGAATTAGACTTGTTGGCCTGGTGAAATTGATCTCAACAAGATACAGCAAGAGTAGATGTGTTGCTCTATCAATGATGAAAACTCAAAATTACAAATGAAGCACTGCAGGATACGGGTTGTAGGGAAAAATCAGTAAGATGAAGTTTTAGAATGTTTAAAAGGTCAGCAACAGATTAAAATGATGAATGTTGTTATAGCAAATAATTTTAACGATCAACATGCACCAGCAAGGTTTAACAGGGGAAAAATCCTTCCATAGTTGTGAGTCACCCCTATCCTATTAAAGGAAATATAATACATTTCTATAGTGTGTCTCTTTATAACCAGTAAGAAGAAAAAATTATCAGCCTTTAGGCCCTTCACCAATTATAAGGAAGCACTTATCATAAAATATGAAAAAACTTTTTTGGTGTGAACATCAATATTACGTTAGCATCATTAGCTTATTAGGAGAACTTTTATACAAGAGGTAGCTTATCGAATCAGAATTATTTTAGGTTGTAGGCATTGCCGCAAATTTTGATACAAGGGGAGCAGGGTTGTTCACTCTAAAGAGAAAAACTGGTGTGAATAGCTCTTCAGAGGATTTGCCAAGACAAAAATAGGAATGATGTTGTTGCAGGTGCTTGAGGGCAAAAAGGATATTTTTAGTTTATCATTTTGCAGGCTTCTAGTTGGTGATGGGATCAATTAGTTAATACCCTGAAAACAAACACAAAGTAGCAAAACAGATGGTCAAGGGGAATGTGACTAGAAAATAGAGATATTAAATTAAGAATATGGAAGAAAAATTCATAGACCAATCTATATCATGATGCCCTCATCTAAGAGAATATGGAGCTTTTACCATACAAATTAAATGCTAGAGTTTTACTAATCATCATAATAACCATAATTAGGAGGGCAAGATAGATGCAGAGGAACATGGAATCAAGTTTCGATAGTTCTCAAATAGCAAACTTAGATAAAAATACAAATAAGAAAACAAAAGACTATAAGCCCTAATCATCTTTACGAAGCAAGAAAAGTAAATAAGAATATGTGCATATGAGAGATTTATATAGAATAATGCCAACAACAACAACATGAAAGTTGTAAAGTAGAAAATAGTACTGTCACTAGTAGGATAATTGAACATCAATGCAGCTCTAACCCTTCTTATAGGTACAATTCAACCTGATTTATGACCATGATTTCTGCATCCTGGTTAATTTTTCCCACTATCTTTTGCAGTATATTGGCTTTTTTTAACTCAGGTTCCTATTCAACCCTCTTAAGTAAGTTAGCTGCCTAGGATGTGACACTATTGAAAGGAAACAACCACACAAAAAAGAAACAACACCAAGCTAATGTCAATCCACCAGATATTCTCTAATAGACTGCATGCCATCAGAGGATTGGCATCGGGTTCAGAGCTGGTTTTGAAAGTTCTCAAGACTTCATGGTCATGAATCAAACCATAAATTCAGATGATACAACCACAAGGTTGATGAACAACCACATGATCTTATAGGTGCAAATTGGGATCTCCAAAAGATGATCCACTAAAACAGACCACAAGGTATAAATTGAAGACTAATATCCAAAAGAACCTGCAGATGGATTCCTTGAAAGTAATTGTTCTGTTGCCAAAAGGGATAAAAGAAAAAGAATAAAAAGAAAAAACAAAGATGGAAGCAGATTAGCAAATGTTTTGAGGTTGCACCTTGATGGGTAGCGTTCCTGTTGAAATTATCCACACTCCATAAGATGCATACTTACAAGTCATAACAAACTAAAGTTTCCCATTCTGATTATATCATCAATCATAAACAATTTCTTAATAGCAATCACAGGTAAACATTCTATGATACCAATGTAAACCCTTTGATCAGTTAGTATCAGTGGTATTGATGATCACATGGGTTCAGGAAAAACCAAAAAGGAGTTCCGGCGATCTTCATGTGCAACAGTTTTAAGCAATCAGGAGCCTAAAAACTGACAATAATGAACACCTCATAACCCTAAACCCTTACCCCGTTCCCAGAAAAGTTTGACATGTCATCCTTGTCAAACCGATTATCCAATAAAATCAGATAGAGTGTCCTGCACAACCATCTGAGTGAAATCTGACATCCATCATTGAAAATATAAGCTCTTATAATCAAAGGAAGAATTACTTAAAATTAAAATTCACAAAAGGCTATTTGATGCTAGCCATTCTATATCCTGTTCCTTTTTTTAATAACTTGGATTGGGCCTTTGGACGATTCTTTTCCTTGAAGAAAAAAAGGCAACTTGAGCTGGGGAAAGGAAAATAAAGTCCAACTATTATATCACCTACACGATGTACATGCTCCATGGCATGGTTATCAAAATTGAAACTGCCAAGATAATTGCGAAAGCATTTAAACTTTATTTTTTATTATTAAAAAGTTTTCAAATAAGAAATGATTACGAACCATAAAAAAGATGCATTAAATCAGAAAGAGGAGATGTCACATGTTCTTATCAATCAGAAAATGGAAGCAGCACATAGAAATCCAACCACGCAAACGAGATATTATTTTTACAAAAGAAAAAAAAAATCTTGCCAT
The DNA here is from genome assembly GCF_009389715.1 of Phoenix dactylifera. NCBI lineage: Eukaryota > Viridiplantae > Streptophyta > Magnoliopsida > Arecales > Arecaceae > Phoenix > Phoenix dactylifera. The sequence goes on from NW_024069154.1 coordinate 61,072, forward strand.
CAGATCCACGCTAGGGTTTCATCACGGCAATAATTGCAGCAACAATTTAAGTTCACAAAGTTCAACGAGACATAGAGATGAAATCAAGAATTGAGGAGAATAGGAAGGAATCGTACGTCTTTGAATTGGAGAAGGCCGAGGTCGCCGAGGTAGGAGACGGTGAGGTGAGCGGACTCGATGGGGATGATGATCTGTACCAGCTGCATCGGCTCCGAGCGCAACAGATCCATCGGGGGGCAGCACCCATGCCCCCGCCCGCCGCCACGGCTGTGGTAATCCCCCATCCCCTCTTCTCTTTCTCCTCCTCCTCTTGCTCTCTCTCGATCAAATCTCCTTCTCTCTCTCTCTCTCTCTCTCTCTCTCTCTCTCTCTCTCTCCCCGCCTCTGGAACCCCCTTTCAGGCAAACCTCGATGGGTATATATTTCCTGAGGATGAGAAGCCAAACCCTCGCACCGGCTCGATCCCCGCCTGGATCGATCGGTCGGTCGGGATCGCGGGATCGTCTCCGGGCTTCCTTCCTCGCCAAAGAAGGGAAAACGGGATTCCCAAATATCATATGCACGCCCCTGTGACAACCCACGGTCTAACAAATAATCGTTACTACAATCCGCCTTCATCACGTGAGTGGTGGTCCCACGTACCACGGTCGGTGTGAGTGAAGTTATATACGTCGCGCCGTGTGTCGTTGCATTCTTTCCCCCGATTAATGCATCTTATTATCTTGATAATTTTGGGTAGTTTGATAAAGCTACACCTTTAAAAAAAACTGCACTTCTTTCTGGATCCCTCCAGGGCGGACGACTCGTGGACGGAAGAGAGACATCAGTGAGAGCGCTACTCTACGCGCTCAGCTTTCTCGCGTGGCGTCAAGGTCGAGATAAATGGGAAAAAGATGCGCGAGGCATACGCGAGTCTGTGTCTTGGTTATTAGCAATTTATTTCAATTTGGTTCCGCGACATGTAGCTCATTTTGTTGGTTTTTAATAAAATAAAATATATCCTGTAGTGCAGTATGACCCAAAAAAAAGAAATATTTTTTTAAAGCAAAATTAGAAGAAAAATATTGACCATCCCTTTTCTTATGGACGGGCGTGATCACATGGCTTTATCTTGGGGGACAACTGGCTTTATCGATCATTACATGTACGCTATGGTTAAAGGAAACCACCGCATAACTTTCACATTATCGCATGCTCTAACTTTTCTCCAACAATCTCTCTATTTCATCTCTCATTGCTACTAGTCATTTTCATCCTGCTCTCAACAAAATTTTGTTCCATCTCTCTCCATTCATCAATCTTGTTGTGGTTCAAACCTGGCCCAAGGGTGACCACATCGGAGGAGCCGAGGGAGTTGCCGAAAGGTTGAAGAAGAAGGTGAGCTACCTCCCGCGCGGCGGTATGCCTGCACAAAGCTTTACCGAGTTACTGGTGGTTCCGGTGAGGGCCCTCCTGCGCTCAAGTTAGAGTGGAGCTTAGTTAGCCCAAAAAAGAGTCCTTTAGACATTACCTGATGGGGCTATTTATAGTCCTTGTAGAGGTGTCCAAGTGGCGAAGGTATGACCCGTTCTCATCATAAGAGGGGATGGCTTTAACCAGATAGTGCGTAGTTAGAGCTTGCTTGAGGTTGCACGGTGCAGTCCGTTCTTGCGAACTGTAAGGCATTGATAGTTGTAGTAGAGTATGGCTAAAGTAGCATGGCGTTGTCCTTGACTGTCGTTGGCCAGCAGCGAAGCGTGGCGCGGAGACTCTGTAATGTACGGCTATGTAGGCGGGCATGGGCGAGGCTGAGCTTCATGAGGGGTTGCGTCATTTATTCGGCGAGGTCGGCCTCACTTCCTTGATTTCGAGGTTTGTTCGGTAGGCATCCCGAGTTTAAGGGTCGGGGCGTGTTATTAGATGAGGCCGCATCAAACTTGGCCGGGACGTATCGTCGAATATTAAGGGCGCCCCGAGCTCGGGTCGAGGTGTATCGGTGAGTATAAAAGGCGCCCCGAGCTCGGTCGGGCCGCGTCGGCGAATATAGGGGCACCCCGAGCTCGGGTCAGTGTGTCGGCGAATAGTCCTACGATCGAAGGAGCTCTTTAGCTTGCAACTGACTCTGCAGGGCGTTCCGAGCTCGAGTTCGGGACGTCATTATAGGCATTGGAAGATGTTATGGCAGGTCATAGTAGCGAAGAGATTCGGCCGAGATCAACTGAGCCTTCGCGGAGTCTGAGATTGGGCTGGTTCTGAGCGGGATTGTTCGTCCTGCCCAGTCGGGATGGGATGATCCCTTGCCCTGAGCAGGACGATCAATTTTGGCCCCCCCCCATATCAAATCCCATGTTGGAAATTTGCTCTTGTAATATGATTTAAATAATCATTTATATGTGAGTTATCTTTGTATTTTGTATTTATTTATACATTATCTTTGTAATCTTGGAGTGTCTTTGTTTACATCGTATATTTATAGATTTTCTATGGTTAAAGGATGGCGTCAATGTTCAGTTATGAGCATATTTTGGTCTTAGAAAAAGACGTTTGTACATACGTGATCTTTTAATGAATATATGATTTCATTTTTTTATATTTCATTTTGATAAATATTTTAAATTGATTTCAAAATAATAAAGAAGTCATCTATTTGATATTATAGTTGGACAAATGATAAATTTTGAGTTAGTCAAGACTTGGTTAATTATAGGTCATCGGTGCTATGGTACATAGAGGAGAGTATGTTATCGTAACGTACGATTGCTATGATGTACATTGGGAATTTTCTTTCGATATAAGTATTTTTGTGAAATATGAAATATGGTTGATTGGGATGTTTTCAAAATATGGACGTGCATCCATTGAATCGATTTTTAAATTTATAAAATCCTAAAAGTATATTTTGAACTAATATATTTTTCTATAAAGACTATAAAATGAGGTGTTTACAAGTGGGTGTTTAAGTCAAATGGGAGAATGTTAGAATTTCATCCTTGTAACGTGGCCGAATAGCTATTCGCATATAAATTATCTATATGTTTCATTTTAATAAAATTGGATGTGCATAAGGTTAGCCTTGTTTGGAGATGGAGAAGATAGTCTTTAATTTGATTGGAGATTTCTATAGGTTAGGAAACCAGCAAGTATATATGATGGATCTGGTTTCCATCTCCAATTCACATCAAAATAAATTCATAGAGACTGTACATGAAGGCAGGGAGACAGAAGATAAACATGCTTGCGATTTCTAAGCAGGTCATTCTTCATATTAACTATATGTTTGGAAACTCTGTAAATGTTGATGGTAAAAGTACTTGTGTACCGGTCTTTATAATGTTTGTAATTTTGCTTGATCACAAAAATAACGATCCTATGGATCACAATGAACATGCTTTCATCGTATTTCTATTGTCATTACGACCACCAACTCTCATGCTATTTTATTCAATACTTTATTTTATGAAAATATCTTTATCTCGCTTTCTACCTTCTTATTTTCTCTCTTTCCATCTCTCATTTGCCCAACTTCACTTTCGCCATCTTTGTTAATCATCCTCTTCTAGTATCTTCCATCACCCTTCTCCTTACCATTTTTTTAATATATTTCCTTCATCTAATGTTGTTATTATAACTACTAGCACCAAATTTTAAGAAGCCTCGTAAGCCGCCACCCACTTACCCTCTTCGCCGGTGTTTGTCTCCTTTGTAATGTCTCTTTCTCCAACTCTCCTTTGGTCCTTGGTATAGCCAATGTTGCAAAACTAATGCAAATACTACTAGCCATCTTCTTGTGCGAATGAGTATTAATCCTTTACAATTATAGTTTTGAAAGATTCATACAATTAAGGGTACATGACAAATTTTATTTATTAAGCAACTTGGATTTCATCCAGTTCAACAGGAGTGATTGGTTTAAAATAAAAGAATAATCTCGTTTGGATTTTCTTTGATTTCTCAAGAAAATAGATTTTTTTTGCATAAAATTACCCTTTGAATATCTCAAGTTGTCTTTCTTTTTTGTGCCATATGAAAATGATAGAACTTGAGATTTCTTTTTCAATGTCACTATTGCGGGAAAAAAAGGGCAAAAAATTAATGTTTCTCTTACTTTTCAATATCCAAAGAGTTGGATGGCATCTGATTCCAACATGCTGAAATGTGAGGAGAAATCCTAAATAGAAATATATCGTATTTGATCTTTGTACTATCCCCTATATATGTTCTGTTGAATGCTCTTTTTCTTACTACTCTGCCTTTTTTCCTATGGTTCCTTACCAATCCATCATCACCATAAGATAGCCGAGCTTAAAAAAGGAGAGCCATTACTATTGTTGTGGCCGCTAGATAGAACACTTTGATAAGAGGGAAACGGAAAACTTAATAAATTAGGAATTCGATGTAATACATTGATAATAAGATAGTTGCTCACGGACTAGCCAAAATTCGATACTAGTAATTAGATATACTTCTCGTTCATGGTTATTTTTTATTTATAAATTATTTAAATATTTTTATA
>NW_024069155.1:0-65559 GCF_009389715.1 Phoenix dactylifera
ATAAAAATAAAAATAAATTACATCTCCTTTTACGAGGCACGCAGGCCTCTCAAAACATCAAATAAGATGCATGCAAGCATCTGAAAAATTACATGACATCGCAGATCACATCGCAGGTCATTACATTTGATACCAAAAGGGTTTGAATCCTATGATCATCACCATATGCAACAATTATAATTTTCAGATCTGAAAACTGACTGATTATATCATGACATAGGTTGCTGATCATGCTAATCATGATTCTAAACTTTGTAATCTCATTAACAACGCAATTAGAATCATCATTTTATCACATAAAAATCAGCATGCAAAAATCAGCACCCCTGAAAAATCTGCATGCAGAAATTTTTAGCATGCATGATCATTCAATTTTCAGATCCAATATGCCTTTAGATAATTAATTCTTACCTTAATCTACGAAGCCTAGGCTCTGATACCACTGTTGGGAACCCGCCCATGCCGTTGATATTTCAAAAAATTCAGATGGCAGCGGAAATCGGCATAAGCGGGATCGACGTTCATCACATGAACGTTGTTTCATGAACCGTTCGTAGTTAGGCAAGAATTAAAAACTTTTAAATACATTAGAAGATCAGATCTTCACCTTGTGCGGGTAGATGATCACCGCAAACTGAAGTTCGTGGTCTAGGATGAAGGTTCGCTTGAAGCCGTTCAAGTGTCCGGCCTCTACGGGTATCCACACGAAGCAGTGATCCGATCAAAGCTCTCTTGTCTTTCCGGGGTGCTAACTCCCTTGCAAAGACTTCTTTTGATGGCTGATTTCCTCCCTTTCAATCAACCCTTGATTGTGCTTGGGAGGAGGAAGAAGAAGGATGAACTCATGGAAGAAGAACACAGCCTTTCTTTTCCCTGCGTTGGAAGAAGGATTGGAGGAAGAGGAGGCGGACAAGGCTCTCTTCTTTTCTTCTTCTTGTTGGCGGCTGAACCAAGGGAAAGGGAGAGGGTGGCGGCAGCAAGGAGAGGAGAGAGAGCACTTCTTCTATGCCCTAGGTGCCGCCCACAAGTCCCTTTTTATAGACATGTGGAGCTCCTAACATTTAGGAGCTCTTGATGTCTTTCCTAAGAGGGGGCGCCGTCTCTTCTCCCTTCTCCACGTGGAAAGGGGAGGGGCTTATCCCCTTCCTCATGGTAAACCCTAATCCATATTAGGTAGGGATTGGAATGCCCTAATGTGGTCAAGCCCTAATCCAATTAGGCTTAGCCCAAGGGTGAGCCAATTTGGATCCAATTTAGGTAAGTCCTAATCCAATTAGAACTTAAATCAATTTTGACTCAATTGAACTCTTCAATCCTAATCCAATTAGGAGTCTTATTGATTCATTAGATTAATAATTAATTGTGACTTAAGAAATCCTAATCCAAATTAGGACATATTTAATTTTAGTCCTAATCCAATTAGGACTCTATTTGAATCCGAAGTCCTAATCCGATTAGGACTCTAGGAATCCTACTCCAAGTAGGAATCCAATTTTGATTCAAAACTCCAAATCTCATTAGGATTGCTGGAATCCTATTCCAAGTAGGAATCCCAGTCCTGCTCCAACTAGGATTCCCAGTTCTAATTCAATTAGGACTCTAGGAATCCTACTCGAAGTAGGACTCTTGTTTCAAGTCCAATTAATTAATTCCCTTTCCTTCTTCAACTTCTTATCAATCGAATTGATTACTCGTGATTCATAATCACTTTTCAACCATCGGATCGGTCAATACTTCTAGTGTGTGTGACCCCATAGGTTCTATTCTGACTGGTAGTGAGATATATTGTGATCTCTATCACTATATCATTGAAAACTCCTTTCAATGGGTTGGAACGATTCCAACTCAACTCATTAGGGTTTATCGATCATCGAGATAATCCCTGTGAGTCCCACCATCCACCAGTGACACCTAGCAGCATGTAGTGGCTACCCACCAGAATGGAATGATGAACCTCTAGGTGCAGTTAATATGTGATACAGTCCTACTATCGTGGATCCCTACAGGACGGAGGTCATGGACAACTCGTCAAACCCCATCGTCTGTCATATGTCAAGATTTATTCGACTCGAGTTCGATAGTGGAAAACTCTTTTTCCACTTTATATTACTGCCCTGGCCAAGGTCTTAGAACTCAGTCTAACAAATCACATAGGATCACTCCTCTTCTATCAAGGTCGATAGATTCCTTGTAGGTGCATACCCTACTCCTACAGTGAACCTACTGCAGCCAATCTACACTGCATGGACCCATATGGCTAGAGACCATGTATGTATGCAGTCAAACTACAATAACCTCACTGTGAGTAGCCGAAGCACCGCAGGTCAAAGGACCAGTCACACTACTGCAACATCAAGCAAGTCACTGACGAGTGGATAGACATCCAAGTGACTTCTTGTCTTGGTCACGCTCAGTACCCTTGTTCTCTAACAAGCACCTGCACTATCACTTCAGTGTCCCTACACTGTGGACTCAAGTCTCGTCCATCCAGAAGGAAAGTGATCTGTGCACTGATCGGATCGATCACCGTCCTCGTGATGATCCATTAATCAGGAGCATTTAGAAATTAATCACCAATGATACATGGCTCAAATTCTCAACTCTTGAGAATATGTATCATCATCTTATTAATTTCTTGGACGATTCATAGACACATAAATAATATGAATGAAAAGATGCCTTTTATTTATTCAATAATAAATAGTCAAGTATAAAATTATGTCCCTAGAATTAACAATGTGTCAGCCAGATTGGCTTCTAGGGCATACATCTAACAGTCGACCCTCTCAGGAATTCCAGAGACACAGTTTTGAACGACATAGCCTTGGGGTCGACTCATGTTCAGTTGGGGTCGACTCCATTGGGGTCGACTCAAGCATTCCTAGGGTCGGCTCCATCTGGGATCGGTTCAAGAAAAGTTGGGGTCGGTCCTCTCAGTAAATTCCAGAGACTTATTTTTTTGCGGCTTGAAGATGGGGTCGACTCAAGCATACTTGGGGTCGACTCCACTACTATTCATTCATGCCATTTTCGCAGAGGTGTGCCTGATGGTCCCATGATGTGCCAGGGTCGACTCCACCTTTCTTGGGGTCGACTCATTCCACACTTTGCTGCATCTTAAGGCTAGACTCATCCATACAATCAATGAAATATACTTCAAGCAATTTTGAATGTATGCCATGGTAGTGCTACATACTCTTAACAATGAAAATTACTATTGTGCCCTCAAGAGTACGTTTCACTTGAAACTTTGCTGAATTAGAATTTAGAATTCACTATCCCTTTTCTATCGCAAATTTTATCTCATTATTAATCATTGAAAGACATCTTGATCTCATTCTTCTAATGTATCGAGAGTGTCGAACTCAGTAATGATGTATCATGTTAACTTGTAGTATTTAATTACATATTTTCTCAATGGTTGTGTTAATCATCAAAATAACACTGTCATCCTCAATCTCCCCTTTTTGATGATTACAAAATATTGAGTATGAGTAGATTGATACTTATCTTAAAATTAGAAAATTTGTTTTAGAAGAGCTCAAGTTGCTGAATTTCAGCTTTTCAAATTTGAGAGTGAAGTCTCCCCCTTTTTCATCCAAATATTGCCAATTTGAACTTTTAATTTTCTCCTCCTTTCTTTTATATTTGGTTAAGGATGAAACTTCAAAAATTTGAGATAAAGCAAGAGTTTCAGGTTATGTATCGAGGCATGAGAGGTATATGCTAAATTTTGAAATTTTGATTAAAAGTTTAGACTTTAAAATTTTCATTGTTACATATTGCTCCCCCTTAAGTGAATATTATCTCCTATTATAATTTTCAAACTTATTTGTCAACTTATTGCGACTTCTTTTTTTCCTTACTTCTCCTCCTTTTTGTTATCATCAAACAGGTGTATGGCAATAGATAAGTAGAGGCAGTAAATAATAAACAGTCAAGTTTCATTGATCAAAATGGAACATTATAGTACATTAATGCCAAAAATACAATGTTCTTCAATCAAAGTGCAAAGTACATTAACAAGGCAAAATACATATGAGAGCTAGATAAATCCTAGGTACTAATCATAATGCTAACATCAGCCTAGGGGGTATCTAAGGGCTGTGATCTAGTCCTCATCCTCCTAGTATAAGTGGCGAGGGAAGGTCGAGCCTGATGGGACTGAGTCTGGCGTGGACCTCGCTGAGCTGGATGACTCTGTGCCGAAACCTCCGACTCAGCTGCTCGGGGCACAGATGGACCATGAGCCTCTCTCTCTGTGTAATGCTCCCACCTGCTCTCTGAGTTCTCTAATCTCAGCAGTCATAATATCCATCCTGCTCGTTAATCCGTCAGAGAGAGTCCTCACCTGAGCTGACACAAGTTCAGTCATCCTACTCAAAACTCCTCTGTGCACCTCGTGGGTACGAATGACGACGGGCCAGCCTCTGAAGGTGCCGTAGGATGATCCTCAGGTACCTCAGCCTCAGGGATGGGGTCTCCAACCTCTGGTGCATCACCCTCCTGTGCATGTATCCCTGCTCCTGCACGCACCCATTGCCCGTTCATCTTCTCATAACCCATGCGAACTAGGGACCGTGCAGTGTAAGTGTCAGTGAATAGCAGATGCTTGGAGATCTCTCCCTCCATAGATATGTCATGCTGTCGAAAGACCAGGATGAGTATCATACCATAGGATAGAGAAACTCTCGATTTGCATATAGCCTCTCTCATCTGCCTGATCATCATAGCTGGGAGGTTCAGGGGAATGCCCTGAATAACGTGCTCCATAATGAACAAATCTCGCTCAAATATGTGATTAAATCTCCCACTCTTCGGAAACAAAATCCGACCTATAAAGTTGTGCAACAACCTCATCTCAGCTGATAGAGAGCTAGCTATCACAATTTCGGAGTAATCAAAATCATCTCTCTCAAAGATCAACTATAGAGCTCTTAACTTGCTTCCGGTCTTTCTGGAGTTGCACCTTCGCAGGGGAGATGAAGCAACTCACTCAAACTTTCTTCCGAGACCCTAACCCTTACTCCTCGGACTTCAGACACAAGCCCTCCCGGTCCAACTTTTAGGAAGGCGTAGAACTCACGAACCAAGCCCGGGTAGGTCACCAAATCTAGGGAGCAAAGATACTCCCATCCTTGCCTTCGGATCCAATCCCCCAAATGGAACCCTTCTTGATCCAAAAATTCAGAGTGGATCCTTCTCCCCATGGTAACCGGTCTCCCCGCATATTTTGCAAGTTGAACTGAAGGGGAGGGAGGAGGAGGAGACTCTACACGTGTCTCAACTTGTGGGGGTACTGTAGAAGAGTCTCTAGCATGTCTATCTACAATGGTTGGGCGTGAGACTCTCCCGGATCTCTTAGCAATGGCTCGCTTGGGTCCCATTTTCATAAAATCCTTCCTTAGGTGTTGATCTAATGGCGTAGAGAGGCGATCTAGCAATGTTTGGAGATGATTGGAAGGGATTGGAAAGTAGGAATAGGGTTTTAGGAAGAGGACAAGATGAAATAGTGCCCTAAAAATAGCTCACGGGTCCCTCTTTAAAACAGGGTCCCGCCGTTGGGTCGACCCTAGATTTTTCTTGGATCGACTCAACGTGGGGTCGACCCCATTCTGGCTCGGATCGGCCCTAGTTCAGAAATTTTTTTTTTTTTAAATTCTTCCTTTCTTCCAATCCTTACAAATTCTTTATGGGACAATGATACATGAGTAAGGAGTCTATAAATGGCTAGTTTGACTAATGTTTTATGGGTTTTTCGAAATGGGAGGAGAGTATCATGAGACAACTTGTTCCTTTTATATCTCTTCAATCAAAAGGATCACATATGCCTAATTCCCTCCTAAGCATGCAAAATCTATCTTCACTTAAAGGTTTTATGAATATGTCAGCTAATTGTTTCTCAGTACATACATGCTCAATACATATGTTCTCATTTTGCACATGATCTCTAATGAAATGATATCTTATTTCAATGTGCTTGGATTTAGAGTGCTGAACCGAATTTTTGGTAAGGTTAATGGCACTATTGTTATCACACTTGATAGGAATGTTGTCTAATTTAATTCCATAGTCCTCTAGTTGTTGCTTGAGCCATAGTACTTGAGCACAGCAACTACCGGCAGCTATATACTCTGCCTCAGCCGTTGATAATGCTACTAAATTCTGCTTTTTGCTAAACCATGATACTAAGTTATTTCCTAAGAATTGACATGTTCCACTGGTGCTTTTCCTATCTAATTTACATCCAGCAAAATCAACATCAGAATATGCAAGCAAATCAGTATAGGAGTCTCTAGAGTACCATAATCCTATGTTTGTGGTTCCTCTCAAATATCTAAGGTGTTAGGATCCCACATATGCCATGAAAATTCGAAATAATTTTCAGATTGCAGCGGAAAAACTATGCGGGATCCGTTCATCGCATGAATGTATTTTAAAACCATTCATTTGTAGATAGATTAGAATTAAATTATTTTAAACCATTTTAAAATCATTAAGAAGATCAGATCTTCACCTTGTGCGGGTAGATGGTCTCTGCAAATCTGATTTACGTGGTATTTGATCAAGGCTCAGTGGAAGCCGCACACGCGTCCGGCCTCTACAGGTATCCACACGAAGTACTGACTCGATCGAAGCCTTTAGATCTCACCGGGGTGCTAGCTCCCTTGCAGAGATGGCTATGGATGGCTGAAGTCCTCTTCTTTGAATCAACCTTTGATTGGCTTGAGAGGAAGAAGAAGAAGGATGGATTTAGGAAGAAGAAAACAAGACCCGCAGCCTTTCTCTTTTTCTTCCTTTTTGGAACCAAGATGAAGAAGGAAGAGGGCGTCCCAAGCTTTTCTTTTTCTTCTCTTGATTGTAGCTCAAAGGAGGAAGATGGAGGAGGGTGCTCACGGCTGGAATGAGGAGAAAAACATTCATTTTTTTCGAAATTTCATGCTCCCTTTTAATTAGTTAAGAGACAAGGATGAGTTCCTATTTTTTAGGAACTCATCTTTATCTCTTCTTTTGGCTAACAAGGAGGGGCGTGCGCCCCTCCTCTTTCTCCCACGCACACCCCAAGGGGAGGGGCGTGGCCCCTCCCTCAAGTTCATTTAAATCTGCTATTTAAATAAATTAAAGGGGGTTTTAATTTGGGTCCATTACATGAGTCCAATCCTAGTCAAAATAGGATTTTTATGAACCCATTTCAATTTCCTCCAATTCCTAATCCAATTAGAATTTAATTGAGCCATGACTCTATTGAACTCTTCAATCCTAATCCAATTAGGAGTCATGAAATTAATTAGATTAAATTTAAAATTAATTAGGACTTAAGAAAATCCTAATCTAATCAGGACTTGTTCAATTTTCAGCCCTAAGACAATTTGGACTTTAGAAATCCTATTCCAAATAGGATTCTAATTTAATTTGAAATCCTAATCCAATTAGGACTTCATAAATTCCACTCCAAGTAGGACTCATGATCAAGTCCAATTAATTAAATCCAATTAATTAAATTAAATTGCAATCCGATTGCAATTAATCCTTCTTCTAATCACTAACTCTTAGCGGGTTTTCATTTATCAATCTAATTGATTATTTGTGATTCCTAATCACATTCAACCATTGGATCGGTCAATACCTCTAATGTGTGTGACTCCATAGGTTCCATTCTGACTGATAGTGAGATATATTGCGATCTCTATCACAATATCATTGAAAACTCCTTTCAATGGGTTGAAACAATTCCAACTCAACTCACCAGGGATTATCGACCATCGAGATGATCCCTGTGAGTCTCACCATCCACCAGTGACACCTAGCAGTATGTAGTGGCCACCCAGCAGAATAGAATGATGAACCTCTAGGTGCAGTTATCGTATGATACAGTCCTTCTATCATGGATCCCTACAGATCGGAGGTCATGGAGAACTCGTCAAACCCCGTCGTCTGTCATATGTCTAGATTTATTTGACTTGAGTTCGATAGTGAAAAACTCTTTCTCCACTTTATATTTCTGCCCTGGCCAAGGTCTTAGAACTCAGTCTAACAAATCACATAGGATCACTCCTCTTCTATCAAGGTCGATAGATTCCATGTAAGTGCATACCCTACTCCTACAGTGAACTTACTGCAGCCAATCTACACTACAAGGACCCATATGGCTAGAGACCATGTATACGTGTAGTCAAACTACAATAACCTCACTGTGAGTAGCCGAAGCACCGCAGGTCAAAGGACCAGTCATACTACTGCAACATCAAGCAAGTCACTGACGAGTGGATAGACATCCAAGTGACTTCTTGTCTTGGTCACGCTCAGTACCCTTGTTCTCTAACAAGCACCTGCACTATCACTTCAGTGTCCCTACACTGTGGACTCGAGTCTCGTCCATCCAGAAGAAAAGTGATCTGTGCACTGATTGGATCGATCACCGTCCTCGTGATGATCCATTGATCAGGAGCATTTAGAAATTAATCACCAATGATACATGGCTCAAATTCTCAACTCTTGAGAATATGTATCATCATCTTATTAATTCCTTGGACGATTCATAGACACATAAACAATATGAATGAAAAAGATGCCCATTTATTATTCAATAATAATAAAGTCAAGTACAAATTTATGTCCTAAAATTAATAATGTGTCCGCCATATTGGCTTCTAGGGCATACATCTAACAATCTCCCACTTGCACTAAAGCCAGTCAGACATATATCTAAGTCCCATCTTCTCAAGGTGGGCTTCTGTCTTCTGCTGATTTAACTGTTTAGTGAGCGGGTCAGCCACGTTGTCCGCGGAGTCTACTCTCTGCACCTCGACATATTTCTTCTCGAGGTATTCGCGTATGAGGTGGAAACGCCGCTCTATGATGCAGGAGCACGAGCCCAAATCATAATGGATGTACGTCGAGTTTGGATTCTTGCTTGGGAGTGCCCGAAAACACATTGGGTTCATAATTTCTAGCATTTAATTGGATTGAGTCTATTCTATTTTGGTCACATTGAGTCCTTTTATTTTGGGTTTACTTGAGTTCTTATTTTGGGTTTGCAATTTGCTGATTTATGTTTGTAATTGAATGCCAAGTGGCATCAAAAGAGTCCATGTTATGCAAGGATTGAGTCAAGTCATATTGGGTCATATGTGGAGAATTTAGTTTAGTCGTATGAGTGAAATTGAGTCCTTATGCGAGAGGATTGAGTCCATGTGTTTAAGATTGAGTCCTTATGATTGAGTGCCATTAAGAAGGATTCCTAATGCCGTGAAGATCATCACTCATCACGTGGAGAAGTTCAACCATGAAGATCTCTCACATGTGGAAGAAATTCAGAGTTCAGATCCAGTTGAAATCCGTGATAGATTGAACATCATATGGTATTTTGAAGATTTCGAGAGCTACAGAAGTCTGATTAAGTTGATTCAAATTTTGTTGGAAAGTAGACATCCGTAGCTTTCCAATGACTATAAGAACATAAAATTTGGAGATCAGATGACATTTGAGGAGTCTCCCGAACTTCATGCTGATGTTGGTACTCGAGAAGGTGTTTGAGTAATGGTGCGGTTGGGGTTTCCTGCTCCTAATCTCCAACCCACACACCATGAAGGGTTGACACTTGTCCAACCTTTAGTTGGCAAGTTGTTTAGGAAGTTTATCATTAGATTTGAATTTTAAAAAATGTCCTTATCTGATTTTGAGTCCAAGTAAATCTGTTTGTAACTTCCAACCTCTTTCTCTTTATAAGAGGAGGTTTCGATGAATGAAATGATATCAAATTTATTTGAAAAAAAAATTCTAGAGATTTGTGAGAGAGAGACCACGAAAAGAAGTGCTCTTTTCCAGCCATTGGTGAGACACCATTGGAGAGAAGAAGATAAAGGTGAGACGCCCCAACCTTCTCCTCAAATTCTAGGAACCTAGGGTGTGAGACTCAACCTAGTTTCTTTAGTTATCCTTTAGAAATAAATTCCAAAAAAAAAAAAATATATATATACTCCATTGTTCCCTCACGTCCACAAGAGCTTCCAACCTTCATATTCTTCAGAAAAATCTATGTTCATATAGCCAACATATTGATCATCAAATCAGGTTCAGACTAGTTCCTTTTGGTGTACCGATTGTGCCCTAGTTCTTCCATCACCAACCTATTAGAAATCCTGATTAAATTCAAGTAAAGTTTCTTCCATCCTCTTTAATACTTCATCCCTTTCAGAATCCATTTAATACTCAAAAAAACTCTCAAGCCATCAGACCTTATATTGATCAATCCAATCGGTTCGAATTGATTCCTCTCAACGAATCCAATTGCAATCTAGAACCGCCCAACGCCAACCTTTCTTTGGAGCCAATTGCTGCCAATTCAAATCAATTTTTCCAACCTATCCTCTTTCTTCTTCCTTCCACCACAAAGAACCCTAGCCTCCATTGCCATTGCTTAGAAAAAAAAGAAGAGAAGAAAGATTCAGCCATCCTCAAAGAAGAAAAAAAATCTGCAGCCCACCCCGTTCTGCGTCAATTGGTATCAGAGCGAATCGATCCACAGGAGTACTAGAAGAAGATCTTACCTCAGGAGGTAACATCCATATCTTGAACATTCAGATCTGATTTTTTGGTGTGTTGGGTAGATCTGATTGATTCATAGAAGTTAAAGGGAATTAAAATTCAGCATCTTATACTTGTTTGAAATCATACAGAAATTTCTGCAGTAATAATTCTTGTTTGATTTTGGTTTGGGGTATTTTATATTTTGTTCTTCATCTTTGTAAACCCCATACCATGGGAGAGTTGGAGGTTGAATGAGTGGTGTAAAAGAAAAAAAAAATATATCTGAAGTGGGTCAGATCATCGCTTGGGTGACGACCACTGGGGGTTAGAGTTTGAGAAAGAAGCCATAAGGAGGGTCGGTTCATCCCTTGGGTGACGGCCAAAGGGTTTTTATTATCTCTGATTTTGTTGCTGATTCTATTGCACCATCATGAGTACAAGATGTCGCTATCCCTTCTATGAAGATCGACGTTATCCCTACAATGTCGATCGATGTCGTTCCTACTACGATGATCGTTGCCATCCCTACAATGATGATCAACAACGAGAAGTAGAAGAGATGGATCGTACGGAGGCACGACTACGACATCGTCGCCAACAAGATAAGAAGCTGGCTGAAGTCCTCCATCGAATGGATCTTATACGGCAAAAGGAGGAGGCATACCAACTCGCGCTTCGTATGGAGTCACAGCAGCGACAACGATGCCCTGCACAAACACCGATCGTGCGACAGCCTCTAGAACGCAGTAGCCAAGGAGTCCCTTTTCCTCAAGGTAACGCCCCTACTTTCAGATCTAAAACCTCTTTTAATCGAAGTGCTTATCAAGAAAGAGGTGCTTTACGGGCCAATGAAAGGGGTAAAGGATGTATGCCCCAATCCATGCTGCAAGAAAGTAACTCTACAGATTGCTACAAGTGCGGCGGTCGAGGCCATTCCGCCGTTGTTTGCCCCACCAGAGACCAACGTTCCATGTTGGTATGTGAGGAGGACAAGATCATAGAGCCTTCTGAAGTTCCTCCTTCTCCTCAGCCCACTGTTGATGAAGAAAATGAAGGAGACGAAGAAGAAACCCCTACGGATGAAGCCCTACTCGCATCAGTTGCCAAGGGTGCTAGTTCTGAAATTTCAGAAGTTGTTCCTCCTGATTTCAAGTCCATATTGGATGATTCCTCTAATATAACCCTTGAGAGTCTTCCCAAGAATCTTCCACTGATGAGAGACAACCAGCGCACCATAGATTTGGTGCCCAGATCAAGCTTGCCGAACCTTCCTGCATGCTGGTTGAACCCAAAAGAACACGAGGATTCTCGTCGCCAAGTCCTGAAGCATGGGCCGCATGCAGAAGATTTTATTGCTGATGCCCTCAGTCAAAATTCATATGTTCTAACTCTTTTGAATGTTGAGGTAATGGGGTTTGCCAATCTAAAATTTTTGTACCCCTCTGAAGTATATTTTCAGCCCATATATGCAGAAGTTTCAGCAGTGGATCAGTGGCAGCATTCAGAATTTTTGACCCATGATTGCTTTCTTTTATGTGTCCCGGAGACCTCACTTGGTGATCATATTGTTCGAGAGGTCCATGGCGGAGACCTTAGTGGTCACTTTGGCTACGTCAAAACAGTCACCATGGTGGAGGATAAGTTCTATTTGCCGACCCTGCGCAAGGAAGCAAACTTTGTGTTGAAGTGGTTGAGTGTTGAATGCAGAAATTTTCAGAAGCTTCAACCTTGCCAAGTCGAATTCTTCAAAGTGCTGAAGTGGATGGGACCCAAGGCCTTTGTGCTCGAGTTACCAGATGATTTGCAGGTTAGCCCCATCTTCTATGTTGAAGAGTTGCAGCCCTATGATGCTCACTATGTTGAAGATGAAGACATCCCATCTGTACCATCTTCACTTCTTCGACGATCAGCCCCGACGGACATCATTGAGGACATCCTAGTTGTTCAGATAGTGTCCACCCATCGAGGAGGATATCAGAAGTTTTTCATTGGAGGACCGACTAAATTCAGATCGCTCATGATTAAAGATGGAGGAAGTCCAACAGCTGAACCCAAACTTCTACAAGCTCTATCAATTGTGAAACTCGACGGAGTCGAGTTTTTTTCCAGAAGGGGGGAATTGATGCAGGAGCACGAGCCCAAATCATAATGGATGTACGTCGAGTTTGGATTCTTGCTTGGGAGTGCCCGAAAACACATTGGGTTCATAATTTCTAGCATTTAATTGGATTGAGTCTATTCTATTTTGGTCACATTGAGTCCTTTTATTTTGGGTTTACTTGAGTTCTTATTTTGGGTTTGCAATTTGCTGATTTATGTTTGTAATTGAATGCCAAGTGGCATCAAAAGAGTCCATGTTATGCAAGGATTGAGTCAAGTCATATTGGGTCATATGTGGAGAATTTAGTTTAGTCGTATGAGTGAAATTGAGTCCTTATGCGAGAGGATTGAGTCCATGTGTTTAAGATTGAGTCCTTATGATTGAGTGCCATTAAGAAGGATTCCTAATGCCGTGAAGATCATCACTCATCACGTGGAGAAGTTCAACCATGAAGATCTCTCACATGTGGAAGAAATTCAGAGTTCAGATCCAGTTGAAATCCGTGATAGATTGAACATCATATGGTATTTTGAAGATTTCGAGAGCTACAGAAGTCTGATTAAGTTGATTCAAATTTTGTTGGAAAGTAGACATCCGTAGCTTTCCAATGACTATAAGAACATAAAATTTGGAGATCAGATGACATTTGAGGAGTCTCCCGAACTTCATGCTGATGTTGGTACTCGAGAAGGTGTTTGAGTAATGGTGCGGTTGGGGTTTCCTGCTCCTAATCTCCAACCCACACACCATGAAGGGTTGACACTTGTCCAACCTTTAGTTGGCAAGTTGTTTAGGAAGTTTATCATTAGATTTGAATTTTAAAAAATGTCCTTATCTGATTTTGAGTCCAAGTAAATCTGTTTGTAACTTCCAACCTCTTTCTCTTTATAAGAGGAGGTTTCGATGAATGAAATGATATCAAATTTATTTGAAAAAAAAATTCTAGAGATTTGTGAGAGAGAGACCACGAAAAGAAGTGCTCTTTTCCAGCCATTGGTGAGACACCATTGGAGAGAAGAAGATAAAGGTGAGACGCCCCAACCTTCTCCTCAAATTCTAGGAACCTAGGGTGTGAGACTCAACCTAGTTTCTTTAGTTATCCTTTAGAAATAAATTCCAAAAAAAAAAAAATATATATATACTCCATTGTTCCCTCACGTCCACAAGAGCTTCCAACCTTCATATTCTTCAGAAAAATCTATGTTCATATAGCCAACATATTGATCATCAAATCAGGTTCAGACTAGTTCCTTTTGGTGTACCGATTGTGCCCTAGTTCTTCCATCACCAACCTATTAGAAATCCTGATTAAATTCAAGTAAAGTTTCTTCCATCCTCTTTAATACTTCATCCCTTTCAGAATCCATTTAATACTCAAAAAAACTCTCAAGCCATCAGACCTTATATTGATCAATCCAATCGGTTCGAATTGATTCCTCTCAACGAATCCAATTGCAATCTAGAACCGCCCAACGCCAACCTTTCTTTGGAGCCAATTGCTGCCAATTCAAATCAATTTTTCCAACCTATCCTCTTTCTTCTTCCTTCCACCACAAAGAACCCTAGCCTCCATTGCCATTGCTTAGAAAAAAAAGAAGAGAAGAAAGATTCAGCCATCCTCAAAGAAGAAAAAAAATCTGCAGCCCACCCCGTTCTGCGTCACTCTATGTGCTTGGACTTCTGATGAGACCTTGGCTCCTTAGCGAGAGCTATGGTGCCATTATTATCGCAGTAGAGTGTGATGGCATCTGATGGCATTACATCTAACTCTGCAATGAATTTCTTGAACCAGAAGGCTTCCTTTGCAGCTTCAGAGGCGGCGATATACTCAGCTTCCATGGTAGAATCAGTAATGATCGGTTGTTTGGAACTCTTCCAATTTACCGTACCACCATTGCACAAGAACACATATCCAGATGTAAACTTTCTATCATCAATATCAGTCATAAAGTCTGAATCTGTGTATCCTTCTACCTTTAACTCCGATGCTCCTCCAAAGACCAAGAACAAATCTTTAGTTCTTCTTAAGTACTTAAGAATGTTCTTCACAACTGTCCAGTGCTCTTCGCCTGGATTCGACTGATATCTGCTAGTGACACTCACAGCAAGGGCTATATCAGGTCGTGTACATAGCATGGCATACATGAGGCTCCCTATTGCAGAAGCATAAGGAATCCTGCTCATGCGTTGAATCTCTTCAGATGTGTTGGGGCACATCTTTTTGGAGAGATGAATTCCATGCCTAAGGGGTAATAGACCCCTCTTGGAGTTTTCCATACTGAACCTCTTCAGTACCTCCTCTATGTACATCTTCTGTGATAGGCCAAGCATCCTTTTAGATCTATCCCTATAGACCTTTATCCCCAAAATGTAGGATGCTTCCCCAAGGTCTTTCATGGAGAACTCTTTTGATAACCAGACCTTGACCGAGGTTAGCATAGGAATATCATTTCCTATCAGGAGGATGTCATCCACGTACAGTACGAGGAACACGACAGCACTCCCACTAACCTTCTTGTAAACACACGGTTCCTCTTCGTTCTTGATGAACTCAAACGATTTGATCGCATCATTAAAACGAGTTGTTGCCCAGTAGATACAACCCAAGAGGGGGGGGTGAATTGGGTCTTTTAAAACTTTTAAGCTATTTCTAAAAGTTTTTGATTAATTATGCTAAGTTGTATAGATGCACAGTGAAAGTTAAACTTAGCAACAGTTTGATGTATAGAATGTGACTTGATTGAATATGCTTGCAACTAAAGGATGTGCGGATAAGAGTTAAGCAAGCAATTTATCTAAGTAAGTAAGTGTGTTAGTTAGACAGTAACAAGAAGCATTACAAACACAACAAACATATAGTGGTTCGGTGCACCCCAGCACCTACATCCACTCCCCAAGATCTCTTGGGAATTTCACTATAATCCTACAGATTACAGTTGGTTGTTTTACAAGCTCACAACCCAACTTGTTGTTTTACGAGCGCACAACGAACTCGGTCGGTTTTCCCAGGCTCACCGACTAGAACCTCCCCGATTGTTTTCCCGGGATCACAATCAAATCCTTACACCGTTGGTTTTGACCTAGGCTCACCAACAAACCTCTCACCGTTGGTTTTTCCTTTGGCTCACCAACAAACCTTAACCCCTTGATTCAATCCCTTGATTGAATCAAGTTACAAGATATTAAAGACAAAGTTTAAAACAAATCAAAGCTTCTTAAACAAGCAAATATAACAATATAAACAAATAGAGTAAAGAGAAGCCCTCAAACGAGTTTTGAAGATGGAGAAGCTCGGCTTCTTCTTTACTTGACCCTCTTCTGATTTGGCA
This sequence comes from Phoenix dactylifera, assembly GCF_009389715.1. Lineage (NCBI taxonomy): Eukaryota > Viridiplantae > Streptophyta > Magnoliopsida > Arecales > Arecaceae > Phoenix > Phoenix dactylifera. Next base: position 15,961 of record NW_024069155.1, read on the forward strand.
CAGAGTAGAGGATCACTGAGGCAGCACACGGATGGAGAGGAAGCTTTGGGATTCTCTTGGATGCTCTTCTTCTCTCTATTACGCTTTGGATGGCCCTTTTGCGCTTATGGGAGATTTTCCTTGTAATCTCTTTGGAATCTCTTCCCTAAATGTTCTCTCCCACTTCCATAAGTTCTCCCCTAGCTCTCTTCTTGTTTTTATAGCTTTAGATGGCGTGGAAACAAGAATATAGCCGTTAGAGACAAAAATAGAGCCGTTGGACACAGTCTGCACTTCCTGACAATATTACCGTTGGGATCGGAGTCGACTCGCGCGATCAGGAGTCGACTCGTCTGTTGCAGGGGTCGACTCGTGCTTTACTGGAGACGACTCGGCCACTGTTCCAAATTTGAATTACAGTCGCCTCTTCACTGGGAGTCGACTCGACTTGACCCGGAGTCGACTCGCCAACTTCTGGAGCTGACTTGGCATTCTCGGAGTCGGCTCATCCCATGAATTCAGAGGACATTCTTTCTGATTTTCTTCCTCGAGTCGACTCGAATTCTCTTGGAGTCGACTCGGCTCTCAGAACCCGAAAACTGATCCTCTGTATTTTTGGTTTGTCTGGTCTTGGAGTCGACTCAAAATTCTCTGGAGTCGACTCGGCTCTCAGTTTTCGAAACTTGGCCTTCTGTCTTTTTGGTGGAGCGCTGCCTTGGAGTCGACTCGAGCTATCTGGGAGTCGACTCGCCTGTCAGTCTCCGAAATATGGCCTTCTGTCTCTTTGGGGTCGCGGTGTCTCGGAGTCGACTCGTGTATTTCGGGAGTCGACTCGAATCTCAGAGTCCGAAAACTCCTCTCTGACTTTTTCTTTGTGTGCCACTGAGAGTCGACTCTCGCTTTCTTTGGAGTCGTCCAGCCAACCATCGGAGTCGACTCGCGTTCCACAGGAGTCGACTCGAAACTCAGGGTCGAAAATCGCTCTCTGACATTTGCCTTGTTTTCCTTAGGAATTAACTTGCCAGCTATTGGAGCCGACTCGAGTTCTTCAGGAGTCGACTCGAAGACTATTCTTTTGAATTTTCCTTTGAATTTGCTCCTCCAATTTGAATCCTTTGAACTTGAGACTTGGGCCAATAAATTGTAGCTTTCTTCCAACTTTTCTTGAGAGCTTTGGAGGCCTTCTTGTGTTCTTCCAACTTGTTATGTTTCTAGCAAAATAAATATCTTTCTTCTTGCAACACAAACATTAGTAATTATACTTCAAGGTTTTGTGATCATCAAAATCAATCTTTAAATCAATCCTTGGGTCATCAGTCTTACCCTTTTTGATGATGACAAAACTTGGAGTATATGTAATATAAAATATATTGTGTTCTAGAAGTAATGCATAGCTAAGTTGCATGAAGTGAAAACATATATATTTAAGAACATACTTCATGATAATGCTTTAGATTTAATCAGCTTAACACAATCAACATATTTCAATTCAAGCTGATTTGTATTCAATACAAAACACAAAGCATTATGAGCATATACTTAGATATTTCTTCCCCTTTTTGACAACATTAAAAAGATAGTGAAACATGAAGCACAAAGATAAGAATACTCAAATATTTCTCTTCCTTATTGTACTCTGATTTGCATGTCAAATTATTGCAAGGATATGAATCATATAACTCAAGGCAATAATATTAGAATCAGATTAATGAGCTTAGATCAGAGCCAATCAAGATAATTTCAGAGCAGAACACATCGAATGTGATTTCAAGAAGTCTTCTAATTTGATACCACAGATAGTTTTCTAATCAAGTGTAGGTGGAATCTTTCTTTAGTTAATTCAAGAAGTACCACTAATGATATTCAAGGAAAACATGAATGGAAATCAAACCTCTCTTCAATAATAAGTATGAAAGCTTGTTCATTTAAGACCTTTTGCCCAATCTATTAAGTATTTTATCAACATGAGAGCAATTTAGTTGAAACCAAGGCACAAATACCAAAATATGAATTGGCACAAAATTGAAGTTCTAAAGAGTAAGCCAATTGGGACTCATTAGTGAAATTCAAAATAGATTTTCTATGAGATACTCAAGAAAATTCAACACATTATTCTCCCCCTTTTTTATTAAGTTAGAGGCTCTTAAGATCAGCTATTTGGATTGTAATTTGGTTCATGATTGATGCATAGGATATACTAACCAAAATAACAAGCCTCAAGGTGTATCGTAAAAATTTTCTTTCTCCCCCTCAATTGATCATTCCATTTAGGAGTTTAGACTTTGAAGATAATGTTCAATAAAATTGGCAATCTCAAAAATATATTTTCTATAAGTTTCAGCTTATTTTCATAAGACTCAAGATTTGAGATAAGACAACCTTTATAGAACTCATCTCAAGGTATAACCTTATAATATAATTAAAGCAAGTCTTGCTATATAAGGAGGTTCATCAAAATCAATCCATAAAAATCAAGGTATGCATCAAATTAAAGTAACTTTTAGGAATATTAATCATAAAATGATTCATTTGAAGATCAGTTTCTTTCAAAAGCATTTTTTTTTTGAATCATTTGAGTGAGCTGAAATATTTCTATCTTTAAAATCATTCACTCTATTGATGGAAGTCTTTAATAATGTAGGAGAGAAAAACATATAGATGATCATTGAAATATATATATTTATAGACCTCAATTTCTTAATGATAGTTTTTCAGCAATGTATACATGAATCACAATAAACATTTTAATATCAAAATAAAATCATATATTTAGAAATTTTTGTTTGCAATCAAGATCATCGAAAGACACATCATTTGGACCAATATTAGTATACTTTGAAGATAAGAAATGATATGTTTCGGATGCGTATCGGAGCAATCGACCAAGGCATCAAAATTAATTCTGTTTTTCTTAAATTAAGACTTTATTTAGAAATCATATTGAGTTTAAGCTTTGATACATAATCAGATTCTGAATTTCATAAAGATTTTCAATAGAAGCTTTCAAAGTCATAATTTAAGATATGTATCTTCCACATTGTAGCTCATCTTAAATCATTACAATTGAAAACACATATGTCAAACATATATAGGAGCATATTCAGAATATTTGTAGTTATGTTGAGTTTTGGTATGAATTAGAACATTATATACCAACGTTAAGCAAGTTGAAGGATAAACCAAACTCAATTCATTTTGCCTAAATAGAGATATCCTTCTCTTCTCCTTTTTATAAATTTTATTTAACTTTCAGATTTTAGAGATGATTGTGAATGACAAATCTGAAATTTCTTTTCAATAATAAAATAACTTCATATAGTATTTCAATCATTCAATCATGGAACATTACAAAATGTTGAGAATCCATAATTCAGAACATCATGCCATATGCAAAATATATCATGCATTAAAATATTAAGAAAAAGAATGTCAAGGATCAAAATCAATTCTTTTCAAATAAACTCCCCCTATTTAAATATGATCTTGCATTGATTTCATCCTTAAATTGTGTTTTCAAGTTATTAAAAAAAATGACTTGATTCTTCTTATATACTTTCATTAACTTTGTCTTTCATTTTTACTTTCTTATGCTCTATACTCTATTTGCTCCCTATCCGGTGGAGTTGGGAAGGGGCACGAGGTACTACCACTAGCCTCCCTCTTGTGCCGTCCCTAATATGCCCTACACCGAATAGTTGGGTCAAATAGTGCCGGGTACTACCACTAGCCTCCCCATTGGCACCATCCCTATAATGAGCAATATAGAAATGTTAAAAATGTTTACTTCAAACTCTCCATGTTTAAGTGTAATTAATTACGGATTTTATCCCTTCCAAAAGAATGCTCACACAAGTCTCACAAATGTGCCGAATATATTATGCTTGTTTTGCTTTTCCTTAAGATTGGAGTATTTGCCTTTACTTAGATTTTACTTCTCTTGAATAATATCCATTTTCTTTTCTTTATCTCTCTCCCTTTTTGTTATTCTCAAGTAATTTATATGAAAGAGCAGAATAAAGAAATAATCTTATGTATCATATAGATGTATATCATGCTAACAATTTTTTTCATTGTGCTCAAGGATTCATAACTTCTCACAAGTTATTTTAAATCAAAATTTTAAGCATTTACTTGTGTATTTCATGGTTATGATATAGGCAAAGAAATATTTTAGTTTGAGCAAACCATGAAATAATTTCTAAAAGCATAAGTCAATTAATGCATATATAGACATGATATCTAGAAATTAATATTTAAAGATTTTAATCATGCCACAATAAGATTTAAGTTATTGACTTTGCTTAGCTAATTTATGAGAGAGGTATGTAAAATTACCGATTCATTCTGCATTCTTCAAGTCAAATAGCTACTAGATTTCTTATGTATGAACTTTTGGCTGAAGAAGGTCCTCTCTCTTGTTTGCATGTGAATGTTTATTGTATCTTACATGGAGATATCCTTCAAGTTGAAATCTCTCATTTTCTTGCTCAAGGATCCTGCATTATTAACAAAATTCTTTTCTTTCTACATGGAAAGTCATTAGTTTCTTCAAGATACAAAACATTCATATAGCATATTTCTTAACTGGTGACTCAATCATAAGATATGACAACAATAGAATGTTGAGTCACTTTACTCAAGAGATTGCCTAAATATAAGCAAACACATGTCACTTGAACTTAAGAGATAGTTTCATTAACCAAAAAGGTTCAAGGACAAGCGTGTGAAGCAATAGGAAGATTTATCAAGGTCAAATCAATTTTTTATTTTCAGAATCAATTTAGCTTAGTTTCTATTTGCTTAAGATAATTATCAATAAGACATGTTAGCTAAGTTTTAATCAATTTATCTTAAACAGTTGTTTCTATCAAAATTCATATTATGAATCATTAGAGTTAGATTGAAGTCTTGCACAAGGGCACATAATGAGCATACAATCTGGTCTACTAGCTGTATGATAAAATAATTATTCTATCATGCTTCAATACAGCTTTAAAACAATAGATCTACTTTGCTTATCCTTTTCAAATTCTACAAGATGGGGTCATAGATATACCTTCTTCATGCCAATCTTCTATAAGAGTTTTCTTGTGGACTAACTTTGGTCAATGAAGATCCCCTTTCTTGTTTGTCTTAATTTGGAGTTTGAGAAAGAAAATGTTAATTCATTCATTATACATATTTCAAACTCACTTTGCATGAGCTTAGTAAAATCTCCATATAAATTTTCATCAGTAGAACAAAAATGATGCCATCAATGTGTGCTTTGAGCAAGCAAGATATCACAGATTCATCCTTTTAATGTATAGATTTATCATTATTACTTTTTATCAAAAAGTTACTCAAGCTTTTATATATCATGCTTTTGATGCTTGTTCCAAATCACATATTGCTTTATCATATATGTAATGAGTATTTTTAAATAAGGTGGTTATTTTACATAGATCTTTTCTAATGAAATAACCACATAGGAGTGCATTCTACACATTCATTTGACAGAATTAAAGTTCATAAAGTAAGCAAATGATAATGGTGATCTTTACTTCTAATCATGCAAGAATCTCATCAAGATCTATTTCATCTTTTCTTGATTTAGTCTTTTAGTAGTCATCAATTTTTCTTCATTAAGTGCATTTCTGAAAAACTCAATTTGGTTCTAATTATTAACAAGTTTTCAGATTGTTATATGTAAAAGATTAACCATATACATATATAATTGGATTTTAGTATCTTGATAATAAATCATTAGTCTCATAAAGAATAAAATGAATTGATATTTCTACAACTATAATCTTTTCATTAAATGTTTCATATGCATTGCTTGATGAATGATATCCAAAAATAGAAATATTTTTATCAGATTTGGCATTATTTTCAAAAGACCATATCAAGCATAACATATACTACTGAAAAATATGAAAGATATGCAATAGATCATTTTCTATTTTTCAGAAGATCAAATGGAGTTTTCATCAAAAATAGATCTAATAGAAACCATATATATGACAAGCAATGATGATAGCTTTAAACAAAAAAAAATCATTTAAGTAGATGGCTATCATACAACATTGCCTTTTACATTTCTTCAAGGATTCTATTAATTCTATTTTACTTATGGTGTTCTTGGTGCAGAAACAATTGTATTCAATATTATTTTCTGTGCACAACTTAATAAGAAATTGATTTTCAAGACTATGCCATGATACTTCTTTTACTTTCATTAGTTTGCAAACCTTTTTCATTTGATCCCTTTTTGTGAGTTTGTGCCAATGCAGAAAATATTTCAATTTACGTGCCAAGAACAAAGCCAATGTAAGCTTTAGAAAACTTAGTGTTGGAAACAACATCTTTAGATTTAGAGATTGATTTTTGTTTGTTTCCTTAGTTAACATGCATAGCAAACTTTGACCTTTCAGAAGATAATCTAAGTAAGCCAATGGCAAGGTCTTTTGAAATTAAGTCCATACTAGCATAAGTTAATTTTATATGCCCCCCAAAAAAAAATTCTTTAATATTAGTATTTATAATGCATAATTTTTTAAGAACATATTAAGTACATATTCTTATGTCTATGATCAATAGAAGATAATGCCTTGGATACGAACTCTCAATCAAGCATATAGAGGACTCAAAAAGATAATTTAAGGAAATTGATTAATCATTAACAAAGTATCCCTCAATATAGAAAAGTATAGAAAGATGAAGGACTTTGAATTTGTTTCTTCTATTTTAATTACTTTTCTTGATTATATTTTAAGTTTCACTCTTTAACATGTGTCTAGAACACCCATTTGTATGATTTGTTCCATGGGTATCTTGGCACACCTACATCTACATCCTCATATTTTTATTTTAGGTACCCAAGTTTGCTTGGGTCCTTGAGAGTTAGGACATATGGTTTCTTTTGGAATCCAAATCTGTTTGATAGTAATAACTTTACCATTTGATTTAATGGTGTTAGAACGATAAGTAAAGTTGTTATGCCCATTCTTTTCATTTTTGAAATAAGTTATCTTATTTAATGGTTTGCTTGGTGAATTGATAACCTTTTTCTCTAGAGATTTATTGTTAAGTAAAGGAGTCAAGCCAAGTTTTGATTTATCATAAGCTGTTTTGGCTTTCAAACATCATTTTTAATCGTTCTGAACTTACGGTGAATTTGTTAATAAAAGATTTTAATTGATTAATTTCTTTACTTAAGTTTTGATTTTCTTTAATTAAGCTATGATTTTTCTGAATCAATTCTTCTGAAAATGACCTTAAACTTTTATTTTCAGGATTTAGTTTGTCTTGTATTTCAGTAATAGAATTTCTTTGTTGACCCCCTAATGGGTTTTGTTGAATGCAAAACACTAGAGTAAAATTCCATTATATCTTATCTATTTAATTGAGGAATTCATGTGTTTTATTAAGAATATTGCTAAGAAATGTCTAGGCAAGTTCCCATAATTTTTATGAATTTATTGAAGAATATTTTGAGCTAAAGAAAAAGTTCAGGGATAGCCGAGACGTCTCCTGATAGTTTCAGAGACGTCTCTGGCACAAACAGGAAGAACTAGCACAAGCCGAGACGTCCCCGGCACCTGCCGAGTCGTCCCCGCGTTAGCGGAGTCGACTCTCTCAGTAGCGGAGTCGACTCTCTCAGTGGCGGCAGAAAGGCATTTTTCAAGGGATATGCGCGAGACGTCCCCGCTGTACGCGGAGTCGTCCCCGCAAGTAAAAAGGTGACTTCCCGAGTCGTCCCCAAGATGGCGGAGACGGCTCTCTCAGGGTTTTCCAGAGAATGGTCTTTTCGGTGATAAGGAAGCGGAGTCGACCCTGAGAAAGCGGAGTCATCCCCACGCATAAAGTGCAGACAAGCGGAGACGTCTCCTGAAAGAGCGGAGTCGACTCTCTCAGGAAATTCCAGAGGACATGATTTTCGGAGATAAAGAAGCGGAGTCGTCCCCAAAGCAGCGGAGTCGTCCCCACTCAAAAAGCGCTAACACGCCGAGACGTCCCCGTAAAGTGCCGAGTCGACCCCAGATAAAGTAAAAAGTAAAATCCTGTAGGCGAGACATCTCTCGTTGTAGCGGAGACGTCCCCGGAGCGCCTGGGACGCGACTGACAGCTTTTCAGGTTTGGTTTTGAATTTCAAATCCTTCTCTTTTTGTTTCTAACGGCTATATTTGCTTTTTGGGCTATAAAAGGGACCTCTTAAGTGGTTCTCAACAACTCTTTACCAACCCAAAGCAAAATCATTCAAGAGAGAAGTTAGAAAGAAAAGCTCAAGGGAGTGAGTGCATTCAAGGAAGGAAATCAAGTATTTTCAAGTCTCCCAAGCGATTTCAAGCTCAACCACTCTCGTGTGCTCGGGATTCAAAGCTCACACCCAACCCTACGCGTCCCACATTGGAAGAATCAACATCTCCCACGCTTCCAACGGCAAAAAGATTCTTCCGGGTTTCATTGTTCATAAGTGCTATATTTGCTTTCTAGAGCTTTTATATTCTTTTGTACACTCTTTTATTGTGGTGCTTGTTCCAGTCAAGGGACTTGGAACAAGGGAAAGGCGTCCCAAGCCTAAGAAAAATTGGGGGTTTTAGGGTTTGTTGTGAGCCCGGTGTAAAACAACGAGTTGGGTAGTGAACTCGCAAAACTACCGTACTGTAATCTTGGATTATAGTGGAAATTCCCAAAGGCGCTTTGGGGAGTGGATGTAGGAGCGGTGAAGGCTCCGAACCACTATAAAACCGTGTGTTTGTGGCTGTCTTTTCTTATCCATTTTATCTTTGCTTTAGTTTATATATTTGTGTGTTTTATTTTTAAATTAGCCAAAAAGTTTTAAAACACCCAATTCACCCCCCTCTTGGGTGACCATCTCTGGGCAACAAGTGGTATCAGAGCGGGTGCTCTTATATTCCTTGAAAGACCTAACCGTCTTAGCCAAAGATCTAGATGGCAACACCCTTTAACAATGTTCCAGCCGAGGGGCAAGCAACCAATAGACCTCCACTCTTCAATGGGACAAATTATACCTATTGGAAGACTAGAATGAGAATCTTCATTCAAGCACAGGACTATGCCTTGTGGAGGGTCATAGTCAAGGGACCACAAGAACCATCACACGTGGTCAATGGCATTCGAGTTTCCAAACCTGAGGAGGATTGGGATGAGAATGATGATAGGATGGCTCAACTCAATTCTAGAGCCATGAACTCTTTATTTTGTTCTTTAGATGTAAATGAGTTCAATAGAGTCTCCACATGTACTTCCGCTAAGGAAATATGGGATAGACTTGAAGTTACCCACGAGGGTACAAATCAAGTCAAAGAGTCCAAAGTGAACATTCTAGTTCACAAATATGAATTGTTTAAGATGGAACCTAATGAAACCATCACATGCATGTTTACACGTTTTACCGAAATTATTAATGGCCTAAAAAGCTTGGGCAAATCTTACACTAACCCCGAACTTGTGAGCAAAATTCTCAGGTCACTGCCAAAAGCATGGGAAGCAAAGGTCACGGCAATTGTAGAAGCAAAAGACCTCAACACCTTGGGGCTAGAACAACTCTTGGGCTCATTGATGACGCATGAGCTCACGATGAAGCAGCATGAAGAAGAGTTGCCAAAGAAAAAGACAATCGCACTCAAGGCTACCTCAAGTGTATGTGAAGAAGAGAGCAGTGAGAGTGAAGAAGAGAGTCAAGATGAGGACTTGGGTTTGATAGTGAGAAAGTTTAAAAAATTCATGAGAAGAAAGAAACCGTTCCCAAGAAAGAAATTTGGAGGGAGAAATGATTGGGAGAAAGAAAAGGAAAAAGAAAGAGACCCAATCGTATGCTATGATTGCAAGAGACCTGGACACATTCGTTCCGAATGCCCTCAACAAAAGAAATATTTTGGAAAGAAGAAGAAGAAGGCATTGAAGGCAACATGGGATGATAGTGACACATCATCCTCCGAGGAAGAGAAGGAAGAGACCGCCAATCTATGCTTCATGGCGTTCGAAGATGACGAGGTATGTCAAAACCCAATCATAAACTTTACTTTAGAAGAATTATATGAAGCTTTTCAAGAACTTATGGGTGATTGTAGTATGTTAGGAGCAAAGAATAAAGAATTAAAAACCTCCAATCAAAAACTGAAGGAAAATATTGAAAACCTACTAATTGAAAAGGAGAGCGTTAAAAATATTAACACTACTAACCTAGAAATCAATAATTCAAAACTTAGCATTGAAAATGAAAAGGCAAAAACACTAATTAAGGAGTTAAATCTAAAAGTAAAATCTCTACTCGATAATAATACCTCACTTGCACAAAACGTTGAATCTCTTAGAAAAGATAAGGAAGAACTAGTTAAAGAAAATTTGAATCTTAAGAATGAGGTACATAAGTACAAACCAATTGTTGAAAAATTCACACAAAGCTCTGAAAAATTAAATCTTATTCTCTCAAATCAAAGAGCTGTTTTCAATAAAGCCGGATTAGGATATAAAACTAATAAACAACAAAAGTATTTAAAGAATTTCTTCGTAAAAGCGAAAGATGTAAAAACTGAAAAACCTACATGCTTTCATTGTGGAAAGAATGGACATAAAGCCTACTCTTGTATTCAAAGAAAAATCCAAACTAACAAGAGTACATTTGTGAAAGCCAAAAACATAACTAAAGTATGGGTGCCTAAGGGAACCGACTACACTAACCACGAAGGACCCAAGAAAACTTGGGTACCTAAGAGCTTCACATGATCATTTTGCAGGTATGCCTTGCAGCCGGGAATAAAAAAAAGAATGTGGTATCTTGATAGCGGTTGCTCAAGGCATATGACCGGTGACAAGAGTCTCTTCGTCACCTTGGAGTCAAAAGAAGGAGGAGTAGTCACATTTGGAGATAATGCTAAAGGCCGAATTATTGGTATTGGTAAAATCTCCATATCACCCTCCTCATTTATTGATAATGTACTGTTAGTTAATGGACTAAAACATAATTTATTAAGTATAAGTCAATTTTGTGACAAGAGCTTTAAAGTGTCATTTGAATCATCACTATGCATAATTAGTAGTCCAATTGATAATGAGGTCATACTCACAGGACATAGGCTTGGAAATGTTTACATGGTAGATCTTGATGATCTCACCATGAAGGATGGCCAATGTCTTGTAGCTATGAATCCCAAAGTCAATGAGACTAGTTGGTTATGGCATCGTAGGTTAGGGCATGCTAGCATGGATTTAATTTCTAAATTGATTTCAAAGGATCTAGTCAAAGGACTACCGAAAATAGACTTTGAAAAGAATAAAATTTGTGCGGCATGTCAATTAGGGAAACAAACAAGAAGTTCTTTTAAGTCTAAGAACATAGTCTCAACATCAAAACCCTTAGAACTAATTCACATGGATTTGTTTGGACCCACTAGAACTGCTAGTCTAGGGGGTAAGAAATTTGGTCTTGTCATTGTTGATGATTTTTCACGTTTTACATGGGTCTCATTTCTTGCACACAAAGATGAGTCCTTTCCTGCTTTTATCAAGTTTCATAATAAGGTTTCAAATGAACTCAATCTTAAACTAAAAGCAATTAGGAGTGATCATGGTACCGAGTTTGAAAATCAACACTTTGAAAAGTTTTGTGACGAAAATGGTATCAATCACAATTTCTCGGCACCTAGGACACCTCAACAAAATGGGGTGGTAGAAAGGAAGAATCGCACACTAGCAGATATGGCTCGTACCATGTTGTGTGAATCGGATCTACCAAAGTATTTTTGGGCTGAAGCAATAAATACCTCATGTTATATTTTAAATCGTGCTTTAGTTAGATCCATCTTAAAGAAAACACCGTATGAATTGATGAAAGGTAAGAAACCAAATATAAGTTATTTTCATGTTTTCGGTTGTCGATGCTTTATTTTGAACAATGGAAAGGACAATCTCAGTAAATTTAGTGCTAAATCAGATGAGGGGATCTTCTTAGGTTATTCCTCATCTAGTAGAGCATACAGGGTCTTTAACAAGAGAACTCTCGTTGTTGAAGAATCTATTCATGTTGTCTTTGATGAAACTAATGGAGATTCTTCTAGAAAAGAAGAAGATGTTGATGCAGGCATACTTGAAGACCGAATCAAGGAATTCTCCATACAAGACAAACAACATGAGGATGAGATCAAAGAAGATACAAATCAGCAAGATGAAGAAGATCAACCTCCATCAAGAAATCAAGATCTTCCTAAGGAATGGAGGTATGCACATGGTCATCCAAAGGATCTAATTCTTGGTGATCCCTCACAAGGTATAAGAACTAGATCCTCCCTAAGAAACACTAGTAATTATCTTGCCTTCGTTTCACAAATAGAGCCTAAATCACTAGAAGAAGCTGAAAAACATGATAATTGGATGAATGCTATGCAAGAGGAATTAAACCAATTCGAAAGAAATGAAGTTTGGACTTTAATGAAAAGACCCCCTAATGTTTCAATTATAGGCACCAAGTGGGTATATAGAAATAAACTAGATGAAGATGGAATAGTAATAAGAAACAAAGCTAGGCTAGTGGCCAAAGGATATAATCAGGAGGAAGGAATAGATTTTGATGAAACTTTTGCTCCTGTTGCTAGGTTAGAGGCTATTAGACTGCTTTTAGCATATGCATGCTTCATGGATTTTAAACTCTATCAAATGGATGTAAAAAGTGCATTCTTAAATGGCTATATAATGGAGGAAGTGTATGTAGAACAACCTCCAGGTTTTGAAAATCACTTACATCCAGATTATGTGTATAAATTGCATAAAGTATTGTATGGACTTAAGCAAGCTCCTAGGGCATGGTATGAAAGATTAAGTAATTTCCTAATTGAGAACAAATTTGAGAGAGGAAATGTAGACAAAATCCTCTTTATTAAAAGAAAAGGAAATGACTTATTGCTTGTACAAATTTATGTGGATGACATAATTTTTGGTGCTACTAATGATAGTCTCTGTCAAGAGTTTGCCAAGCTTATGCAGGAAGAATTTGAAATGAGCATGATGGGTGAGCTCAACTTTTTCCTTGGGCTACAAATAAAACAATCAGAGGAAGGCATCTTCATCAGTCAGTCCAAATACATCAAGGAAATGCTGGAAAAATTCAAGATGAAGGATGCAAAGGAAATCAGCACACCCATGGGCTCAAGTTGCAAGCTTGACAAAGATGAAAAAGGTAAAAGTATAGACTGCAAATTGTACAGAGGTATGATAGGCTCTTTGCTTTACCTTACTGCTAGTAGACCCGATATATTATTCAGTGTTTGTATGTGTGCTAGATACCAAGCATGTCCTAAGGAATCACACTTGCAAGCTGTTAAAAGAATCTTTAGATATCTAGTAGGGACATCTAATGTAGGCTTATGGTATTCCAAACAATCTGACATAAACCTAACTGCTTATTCCGATGCTGATTTTGCCGGGTGCAAACTCGACAGAAAAAGCACAAGTGGCACATGTCAATTCTTGGGTGCCAATTTGGTTTCTTGGTTTAGCAAGAAACAAAATTCAGTTGCCTTGTCCACAGCTGAAGCTGAGTACATTGCAGCCGGAAGCTGTTGTGCCCAAGTTCTTTGGATTAAGCAACAACTTGAAGACTTCGGTATTAAAATGGACAATATACCAATTAAGTGTGACAATACAAGTGCAATCAACTTAACAAAAAATCCTGTTCAACACTCTAAGTCAAAGCATATAGAGATTAGGCATCATTTCATTAGGGATCATGTGCTGAAAAAAGATGTAATGATTGAATATGTATGTACGGAAAATCAATTAGCTGATATCTTTACAAAGCCCCTTTGTAAAGAAAGATTCAATTTCTTAAGGAATGCCTTGAGCTTGTATGATCCTAGCAAATGAGTTGAATTTGTATTGAATTACCTTGCTACTCAAACTAGTAATCAACCTCAAAGCAAACATAAGTGAAAAACATGAGCTCATCTAAGCTAAATGACGAACTGTTTGACTTTCCGGAGGATGGTTACCCTCCCTTGGACTCTTCATGGAGATACTTTCAGAACCTATTTCATAGGTATTCGAAATTTTGGTCAAACGTTCCTCATTTCAATATTAATAATTCAAAAATAATTATCAAATTATTATAGGATGTATCATTAAGGGGGAGGATCACAAATGAATTCACTCTAAGTGTATCAAAGAGGATCATGTTAATTAGGGTGATTAAACAAAAATTGGGAGAAGATAGAATTCAGTCTGAAATTTTCTTAGTGTCGGAGACATCTCTGGCAAATCGCAGAGACGTCCCCCCCAGGGGAGACGTCTCGCCTTAGTCGCGGAGACGTCTCGGGGACCGAATGAGGGCTTTTTAAATAGGTCGAAATCGCTCGAGCCGACTCGAGCTTTCTCCCTCATTCCCGACCAAAACGGAAAGCCCTAGCCTCCATTTGCTCTCCACCTCAAATCCTAGCCTCCGTTTGCCCTAAATCACAAACCCTAGCATCCATGGCACCAAAGAAAGCTAGGACGACCCGTGGGAGGCGACCTAGAGTAGCGGGCGACGGTGAGGAACGGCGGGAAGAACCCTCCGCACCTTCTCCTCCGGTTGCTCCGCCAACCACAACGATTTCCTGTGCAAATCGCACAGTCACAACCGGTAGGTACATAGATTTTGCATTTTTAGATCATGAGGGGTTCTCTATTGGAGAGAGACTCCGAGCCCAAGGGTGGGAGCATCTTTGCACCCTCAATACCTCGACCTACCCCGGCCTTGTTAGAGAAATGTTTAGTGATATGGCTTTAGGGGACTTAGGGTTCACTGCATATGTCCGAGGGACATTGGTAGAAATTAATGAGAACATCCTATCCACTGTTTTGCAAATTCCTAGGGACGGCGAGGCTCCAACCTCACATCCCCAAAGGGAAATAGCTCTAAACTTAATTTTAGGAAGAGAGGACTGCGGCCCTCTTGATGTTGTCAACTCCCAGGACCTAAATGCAGAGATGAGACTTCTTTTAAGCATTGTCAACCGGGTCCTATTTCCTAAAACCGGTCGCTTCGATTTTGTTTCGGAGCGAGACTTAGTTATAATGCACCACATCCTACTAGGGATCCCTCTAAACCTTCCTAGACTCATGCTAAATCACATTGCCCTATGTCATAGGTATTCTAGGTTTAGTATACCCTATGGCATGATCTTTACCTTAATCTTCAAACATTTCAAGGTTTCCATTCCATCAAATGAACCTGCAAAGCCCTTAAGAAACACCGACTATTACAATGAGGGCTCAATGAGAAGAATGGAATTTCACAAGATAGATGGGTCTTGGGTCAAGGTTTCAAAAAGAAAAGCACAAACCATAGAGCCTGAGATCCCACATCATGGGTCTGACCATCACTCTCCTCCACCTAGCCACATGGACATCCCTGATATTCCCTCCAGCTCAGCTGGACCTTCCACATCCATGCCACCACCTCCTCCAGTTAGTGGGCCCTCCTTCCTATCAGAGGAGCAGATGCACACCTTAGCATCTGCCATTTGCCAGCAGATGAGGGAGGAGATGAGATCCATGATCTCCACAGAGTTGGCCCCCATCAGAGCTTCACATGAAGGGCTTCTACAAGAGATGAAGGATATTAGAAGTCAAATTGAAGCTACTGTTGGGAACCCGCCCATGCCGCTGATATTTCAAAAATTTTCAGATGGCAGCGGAATCGGCATGCACGAGTTCGACGTTCATCGCATGAACGCTTGTTTCGAGACCTTTCGTAATTAGGTAAGAATTAAAACTTTTAAAACTAATAGGAAGATCAAATCTTCACCTTGCGCGGGTAGATGATCACCGCGAATCTGAGTTCGTGGTTTTAGGAAGAGGGTTCGCTTGAAGCCGTTCAAACGTCCGGCCTCTACGGATATCCACACGAAGTAGAGATCCGATCAACGTTTCCTTGTCTCCCCGGGGTGCTAGCTCCCTTGCAGAGACTTCCTTTGATGGCTGATCTCCTCTCTTTCTTTCAACTCTTGAAAGTGCTTGAGAGGAGGAAGAAGAAGGAGGGATGATGAAGAAGAACAAGAACCCTTTGCAGCCTTCTCTTCGTCTTGCGTTGGAACAAGGAGGGAGGAGGAAGGGACCCGTCAAGCACCTTCTTTTCTTCTCCTTGCTGTCGGCTGAAACAAGGGAGGGAGAGGGTGGCCACGGCACCAAGGGAAGAGAGGAATCACTCATCTAGGGCGCCGGCCCTAGCTCCTTTCTTATAGACATGAAGGGCTCCTACAATTTAGGAGCCCTTGACATCTTTCCAAGAGGGGGCGCCGGCCCCCTCTCTTCATGTCGCCCTAGCCAAGTGGAGAGGGGCTGATGCCCCTCTTACTTGATTAGCCTAATCCTCTTCCAAAGAGGATTAGGTCCCTCTTTCATGGTTTAATCCTAATCTAATTAGGATTGGCCAAATTGGGTTCAATCTATGCTAGTCCTAATCCAATTAGGACTTGAATGAACCATGACTCAATTGAACTCTTCAATCCTAATCCAATTAGGAGTCATGTTGATTCATTAGATTAATAATTAATTTAGACTTAAGGAATCCTAATCCAATTAGGATTTATTTAATTTTAGTCCTAATCCAATTAGGACTCTATTTGAATCCGTAGTCCTAATCCAATTAGGATTTCTAGGAATCCTACTCCAAGTAGGAATCCGATTTTGATTTAAAATTCCTAATCTCATTAGGATTGTAGGAATCCTATTCTAAATAGGAATCCCAGTCCTACTCCAACTAGGATTCCCAGTCCTAATCCAATTAGGACTCTAGGAATCCTACCCGAAGTAGGATTTGTGTTTAAGTCCAATTAATTAATTCCCTTTGTTCCTTCTTTAACTTCTTATCAATCAAATTGATTTCTTGTGATTCCTAATCATGATTTCAACCATCGGATCGGTCAATACTTCTAGTGTGTGTGACCCCATAGGTTCTATTCTGACTGGTAGTGAGATATATTGTGATCTCTATCACTATATCATTGAAAACTCCTTTCAATGGGTTGGAACGATTCCAACTCAACTCATTAGGGTTTATCGATCATCAAGATAATCCCTATGAGTCCCACCATCCACCAGTGACACCTAGCAGCATGTAGTGGCTACCCAGCAGAATAGAATGATGAACCTCTAGGTGCAGTTAACGTGTGATACAGTCCTACTATCGTGGATCCCTACAGGACGGAGGTCATGGACAACTCGTCAAACCCCATCGTCTGTCATATGTCAAGATTTATTCGACTTGAGTTCGATAGTGGAAAACTCTTTCTCCACTTTACTGCCCTGGCCAAGGTCTTAGAACTCAGTCTAACAAATCACATAGGATCACTCCTCTTCTATCAAGGTCGATAGATTCCTTATAGGTGCATACCCTACTCCTACAGTGAACTTACTGCAGCCAATCTACACTGCATGGACCCATATGGCTAGAGACCATGTATGTGTGCAGTCAAACTACAATAACCTCACTGTGAGTAGCCGAAGCACCGCAGGTCAAAGGACCAGTCACACTACTGCAACATCAAGCAAGTCACTGACGAGTGGATAGACATCCAAGTGACTTCTTGTCTTGGTCACGCTCAGTACCCTTGTTCTCTAACAAGCACCTGCACTATCACTTCAGTGTCCCTACACTGTGGACTCAAGTCTCGTCCATCCAGAAGGAAAGTGATCTGTGCACTGATCGGATCGATCACCGTCCTCGTGATGATCCATTGATCAGGAGCATTTAGAAATTAATCACCAATGATACATGGCTCAAATTCTCAACTCTTGAGAATATGTATCATCATCTTATTAATTCCTTGGACGATTCATAGACACATAAACAATATGAATGAAAAGATGCCTTTTATTTATTCAATAACAAATAGTCAAGTACAAAATTATGTCCCTAGAATCAACAATGTGTCAGCCATATTGGCTTCTAGGGCATATATCTAACAATCTCCCACTTGCACTAAAGCCAATTGGTCATATATCTTAGGCCCATCTTCTCAAGGTGGGCTTCAGTCTTTTGCTGACTCAGCTGCTTAGTGAACGGGTCTGCCACGTTATCCGCGGAGTCTACTCTCTGCACCTCTACATATTTCTTCTCCACATAGTCGCGTATGAGGTGAAAGCGCCGCTCTATATGCTTAGACTTCTGATGAGACCTTGGCTCCTTAGCAAGGGCTATGGTGCCAATGTTATCGCAGTAAAGTGTTATGGCATCTAATGACATTACACCTAACTCTGCAATTAACTTTTAATCAGAAGGTTTCCAGTGCACCCTTAGATACGGTTTAACATTCAGCTTCTAAGGTAGAATCTATAATGATCGGTTGTTTGGAACTCTTCCAATTTACTGAACCACAATTGCACATATTCTGATGTAGACTTTCTATCATCAATATGTGTGCATCCTTCTACCTTCAACTCTGATCTTCTCCCAAAGACCAAGAATATGTCCTTAGTTCTTCTCAAGTACTTAAGACTGTTCTTTCACAGCTATCCAGTGCTTCTTGCCTGGATCTGACTGATATCTGCTTGTGACACTCACAGCAAGAGTTATATCAGGTTATGTACACAGCATGGCATACATGAGGCTTCCCATTGCCGATGCATAGGGAATCTTGCTCATGTGTTGAATCTCTTCAGCACCTCCTCTATATACATCTTCTGTGAAAGGCCAAGCATTCTTTTAGATCTATCTCTATAGACCTTTATTTCCAAAATATAGGATGCTTCCCCAAGGTCTTTCATGGAGAATTCTTTTGACAACCAGACCTTGACCGAGGTTAGCATGGGAATATCATTCCCAATCAGGAGAATGTCATCTATGTACAGTACGAGAAAAACGACAGCACTCCCACTAATCTTTTTGTAAACACACGGTTCCTCTTCGTTTTTGATGAAATCAAACGTTTTGATTGCGTCATCGAAACTAGTGTTCCAACTCCGAGATGCTTGCTTTAGTCCATAGATGGACCTTTGCAGCTTGCAGACCTTGTGATCTCCATCACTGGAAGTGAAACCCAAAGGCTGTTCCATATAGATATCAAGATATCCATTCAGGAAAGCAGTTTTCACATCCATCTGCCAGATTTCATAATCATGAAATGCTGCAATAGCAAGCAATGTTCGGATGGATTTTAGCATGGCTACAGGTGAAAAGGTCTCCTGATAGTCAATACCTTCGCGCTGACTATACCCTTTCGCCACAAGCCTTGCCTTATAGGTCTCTACCTCTCCATCCGAACCTATCTTCCTTTTGTAGATCCATTTGCATCCAATAGGTACAATACCTTCTGGTGGATCTACTAAGGTCCAGACTTGGTTGGAATGCATGGAGTCTATCTCTGACTTCATAGCTTCCAGCCATTTCTCGGAATCGATATCAGATATCGCCTCGTTGTAGGTTTTGGGATCCTGTATGTGATCCCTATCTCCCATCAGGAATATTTCCTCGGTATCCTCTTCTAGTATACCTAAGTATCTATCGGGAGGATGGGAGACCCTACTAGATCTACGAGGTGGTCGAGGGACATCGTGTACTGGCTCTTTATGAATGGGTTCAATAGGATCCATGACTCGTTGCTTTTCAGAGACTTTCTCTTCAAGCTCAATTTTCCTCCCACTGCCTTTATCAAGGATAAACTGATTTTCCAAGAAGATGGCATGACGGCTCACAAACACATTGTGATCCTCTGAGACGTAAAAATTGTATCCTAATGACTCTTTAGGATATCCTATAAAACGAGCACTTATGGTCCTAGCCTCTAACTTGTCCGCCTGTAGTCGCTTGACGTGGGCCGGACATCCCCAAATCTTGAGATGACCCAGACTTGGTTTCTTACCATGCCATATCTCATACGGTGTGGTAGGAACGGATTTAGAGGGAACTCTATTCAATAAATAAATTGCTGTGAGTAAGGCATCTCCCCAAAGGAACATAGGTAAATCAGTGAAGCTCATCATGGACCTGACCATATCCAATAGGGTCCGATTCCTCCTCTCTGACACTCCGTTGAGTTGAGGTGTACCCGGAGGTGTCCATTGTGAGACTATGCCGTTTTCTTTGAGATAGTCCCGAAATTTCCCACTAAGGTATTCTCCTCCTCGATCTGATCGAAGAGCCTTAAGAGGTTTTCCAGTTTGTTTTTCTACTTCATTCTTGAACTCTTTGAACTTTTCAAAAGAGTCAGACTTGTGTCTCATAAGATACACATACCCATACCGTGAATAATCATCGGTAAAGGTAATGAAGTATGAATAACGTCCCCTGGCTAGCACATCGAATGGGCCACATACATCTGTATGTACTAGGGTAAGTATTTCGGTGGTCCTCTCCCCATGTCCTACAAAGGGCAGTCTAGCCATCTTTCCTTGAAGACAGGACTCGCAAACTGGATATGACTCGGAAGTCAATGAGCCTAAGAGCCCATCTTTATCCATTTTGTTCATCCTATCTTCTCCAATATGGCCAAGTCTGAGGTGCCACAAATATCTTTGGTTTATCTCATCTCTGGATCTTTTGGATCCTTTGGCACTCACATCTTGCTCGGTAACATTCACAGATACATCCATATGTAAATGATAGAGACTGTCAATCATGAAACCACGTGCGACTATTTTATTTCTTAAATAAATAGAACAGCAGTCTTTGTCAAATGTAAAAACATGACCTTCCTGTGCTAGACATGAAACAGAAATCAAATTTCTGCTAGCAACAGGTACATAATAACAGTCTCTAAGTATTAAACTAAATCCAGACGGTAGTCGCAGATGGTAGGTGCCCACAGCCACAGCAGCAACTTTTGCCCCGTTGCCAACCCGAAGGGTTACTGCACCTTCCGCCAGCCTTCTACTTTCCTTTAGACCCTGCATGGTAGTGCACAAATGAGCACTAGAACCAGAATCTATAACCCAACTAGAAGTAGAAGAAACCGTTAGATTAGTTTCAATAATGAGCAAGTCTATACCTTCTGAAGGTGTGTCACCTTTCTTGTTCTTCAGGCTCTCGAGGTATGAAGGACAGTTTCTCTTCCAGTGGCCTTCGACATTGCAGTGGAAACATTTTCCTTTGTCGTTAGCCCTTTTCTTTTGAACTTCCTTCTTTGGCTTCTTGTCTTTCTTCTGCTTCTTTGCAGGCTTCTTTTTCTTCCAAGTAGACTTTCTCTTGGAACCAGAAGTCAACTCAGCAGCGAGGACATTGCCCCTTGAACCTTTCAAGGCTCCCTCAGCAGTTACCAACATGTTGATTAGTTCAGTCTTAGTGCATTCAATCTTATTCATGTGGTAGTTTACTATAAACTGACCAAATGAATCAGGAAGTGACTGTAGGATCAAATCCACTTGCAATTCCTTGTGCATGTCCATACCGAGCTTCTCAAGCTCCTCTAGGTCCTTGATCATGGTCAGACCGTGATCATGGACAGACTGCCCCTCGCGCATCTTCGCTTTGAAAAGCCTCTTGGACACTTCAAAACGAGCTGTGCGACTTTGCTCACCATACAACTCTTGCAGGTGTGCCAGTATGTCCCTAGCAGTCTTTATATTTTCATGCTGGCATTGGAGTTCATTAGACATAGATGCCATCATATAGCATTTTACTCTAATGTCATCGTCCAACCACCTTTTATGCATCTCACGCTGAACATCAGTGGGACGTGCTGGTAATGTGGGGATATCTGAATCGAGTATGTAGCCTATCTTCTCACAGTCCAAAACTATTTTGAGATTTCTAAGCCAGTCCTTGTAATTGGTTCCGGTCAGTCGGTTGGTCTCAAGAATACGGGTCAAAGGGTTTGAAGCCGACATTGTATCTGCAGAGAGTAAAGATTCTAGTTAGACTTTTGTACTTGATCCTAATCTGTCCTAAGGTCTTTTAGAACAAATATGACTCCCACTATTTTCTCGAATCCCTCACACTCCCCTGGTAGGGAAACGGAAATCCTACGCGACTAGGGTTTCTAGTGGGTACTGCGGTCCCACCGATTTACATGCCACCTCACCTAACAGTTATTGGTGACACATAGATGGATGAGTGTACAACTCTTGTACAATGCTTCTCAAGCATGGTGCAGTGTAACTTGGTCTCTAAGCCATGAAGACCTCACCTAACAGTTATTGGTCCCATTTCTTAGTTAAGTCAGACCCACTGTATAACCGTAGGAATAAAGTCGTCATTGGGTCCTCACCTAACAGTTATTGGTGCCCAACCCCACCTTTACCCTACAACATCTCATGTCTATAGAGAGGTCCAACCCCCCAATGCAACTTGACCACTGTATCCAGCCGAGACAAGTCAACATCAGAAAGGCCTTAGCAGCTCTACTACAGTGGAAGACCTATTGACTTAATATTGGTTAATCAGGTCTTAGTGTTTGCAACTTGAGCCTTTCATAAGAGGTAATCGAACAATTGGCCAGGTAAGCAGGTGGGAGGCTCCCCTTACTCAGAGAGTAAGGTCCTAATTAAGTAACCACCTTTCATGCTTTCCTAGACACCAATTAGATCAATTAATCTAATATGATTTGCTCATGTCGGTTCACTCTCGACTTGATTGAGGAGGTTTTGATTTAGGTCTCAATTGGGTTTGCTACATCACATGTAGACCTATCTACCCGACTCTCATTCACATCACATGCAAACGGCGCATTGCAGGCAGTTATAATCGCGGCAATAATTAAAGCTAAACTTTAACTAGGTGATGATCATGGATTCTAATTAGGTCGTATTACAAGCACATGCACATCAATTGATCAAGTGGCCTTCAACTCTTGAATTGGTTCCAAGCCTCCTTGATTCGATCCTTGATCAACCCTTGATCCCATCGCCATCAACCGCTTGGATCACCTTTCATCTCATGCCTTTGCTTCAACTTGATCGTTGATGTACATCACATCACAGAAATACAACCAGATGTAAAATAAAAATAAAAATAATTTACATCTCCTTTTAGGAGGCACGCAGGCCTCTCAAAACATCAAATAAGATGCATGCAAGCATCTGAAAAATTACATGACATCGCAGATCACATCGCAGGTCATTACATTTGATACCAAAAGGGGTTGAATCCTATGATCATCACCGTATGCTACAATTATAATTTTCAGATCTGAAACTTAACTGATTATATCATGACATAGGTCGCTGATCATGCTAATCATGATTCTAAACTTTGTAATCCCATTAACAATGCAATTAGAATCATCTTTTTATCACATAAAAATCAGCATGTAAAAATCAGCACCCCTGAAAAATCTGCATGCAGAATTTTTCAGCATGCATGATCATTTAATTTTCAGATCTAATATGCCTTTAGATATTTAATTCTTACCTTAATCTACGAAGCCTAGGCTCTGATACCACTGTTGGGAACCCGCCCATGCCGCTGATATTTCAAAAATTTTCAGATGGCAGCGGAATCGGCATGCACGAGTTCGACGTTCATCGCATGAACGCTTGTTTCGAGACCTTTCGTAATTAGGTAAGAATTAAAACTTTTAAAACTAATAGGAAGATCAAATCTTCACCTTGCGCGGGTAGATGATCACCGCGAATCTGAGTTCGTGGTTTTAGGAAGAGGGTTCGCTTGAAGCCGTTCAAACGTCCGGCCTCTACGGATATCCACACGAAGTAGAGATCCGATCAACGTTTCCTTGTCTCCCCGGGGTGCTAGCTCCCTTGCAGAGACTTCCTTTGATGGCTGATCTCCTCTCTTTCTTTCAACTCTTGAAAGTGCTTGAGAGGAGGAAGAAGAAGGAGGGATGATGAAGAAGAACAAGAACCCTTTGCAGCCTTCTCTTCGTCTTGCGTTGGAACAAGGAGGGAGGAGGAAGGGACCCGTCAAGCACCTTCTTTTCTTCTCCTTGCTGTCGGCTGAAACAAGGGAGGGAGAGGGTGGCCACGGCACCAAGGGAAGAGAGGAATCACTCATCTAGGGCGCCGGCCCTAGCTCCTTTCTTATAGACATGAAGGGCTCCTACAATTTAGGAGCCCTTGACATCTTTCCAAGAGGGGGCGCCGGCCCCCTCTCTTCATGTCGCCCTAGCCAAGTGGAGAGGGGCTGATGCCCCTCTTACTTGATTAGCCTAATCCTCTTCCAAAGAGGATTAGGTCCCTCTTTCATGGTTTAATCCTAATCTAATTAGGATTGGCCAAATTGGGTTCAATCTATGCTAGTCCTAATCCAATTAGGACTTGAATGAACCATGACTCAATTGAACTCTTCAATCCTAATCCAATTAGGAGTCATGTTGATTCATTAGATTAATAATTAATTTAGACTTAAGGAATCCTAATCCAATTAGGATTTATTTAATTTTAGTCCTAATCCAATTAGGACTCTATTTGAATCCGTAGTCCTAATCCAATTAGGATTTCTAGGAATCCTACTCCAAGTAGGAATCCGATTTTGATTTAAAATTCCTAATCTCATTAGGATTGTAGGAATCCTATTCTAAATAGGAATCCCAGTCCTACTCCAACTAGGATTCCCAGTCCTAATCCAATTAGGACTCTAGGAATCCTACCCGAAGTAGGATTTGTGTTTAAGTCCAATTAATTAATTCCCTTTGTTCCTTCTTTAACTTCTTATCAATCAAATTGATTTCTTGTGATTCCTAATCATGATTTCAACCATCGGATCGGTCAATACTTCTAGTGTGTGTGACCCCATAGGTTCTATTCTGACTGGTAGTGAGATATATTGTGATCTCTATCACTATATCATTGAAAACTCCTTTCAATGGGTTGGAACGATTCCAACTCAACTCATTAGGGTTTATCGATCATCAAGATAATCCCTATGAGTCCCACCATCCACCAGTGACACCTAGCAGCATGTAGTGGCTACCCAGCAGAATAGAATGATGAACCTCTAGGTGCAGTTAACGTGTGATACAGTCCTACTATCGTGGATCCCTACAGGACGGAGGTCATGGACAACTCGTCAAACCCCATCGTCTGTCATATGTCAAGATTTATTCGACTTGAGTTCGATAGTGGAAAACTCTTTCTCCACTTTACTGCCCTGGCCAAGGTCTTAGAACTCAGTCTAACAAATCACATAGGATCACTCCTCTTCTATCAAGGTCGATAGATTCCTTATAGGTGCATACCCTACTCCTACAGTGAACTTACTGCAGCCAATCTACACTGCATGGACCCATATGGCTAGAGACCATGTATGTGTGCAGTCAAACTACAATAACCTCACTGTGAGTAGCCGAAGCACCGCAGGTCAAAGGACCAGTCACACTACTGCAACATCAAGCAAGTCACTGACGAGTGGATAGACATCCAAGTGACTTCTTGTCTTGGTCACGCTCAGTACCCTTGTTCTCTAACAAGCACCTGCACTATCACTTCAGTGTCCCTACACTGTGGACTCAAGTCTCGTCCATCCAGAAGGAAAGTGATCTGTGCACTGATCGGATCGATCACCGTCCTCGTGATGATCCATTGATCAGGAGCATTTAGAAATTAATCACCAATGATACATGGCTCAAATTCTCAACTCTTGAGAATATGTATCATCATCTTATTAATTCCTTGGACGATTCATAGACACATAAACAATATGAATGAAAAGATGCCTTTTATTTATTCAATAACAAATAGTCAAGTACAAAATTATGTCCCTAGAATCAACAATGTGTCAGCCATATTGGCTTCTAGGGCATATATCTAACAGCTACAACACAAGAAATAATTGGTGTGGGTGCCACCCAAACCATCAGATCATTAGAGCTCAAGGACAGCTTGAAGAGCATTTCCAAAAGTCTTAAAGAGCTAACAAAGCCAGATGGCAATGTGAGCACCCTAGTTGCCCAACTCAGAGGAAGAATTGAAATGGCAACTATAGAGTTTGAGGCACTTGTGGCAGGATTCCACAAGTCACAGGGAGATCACTTCAAGACCCTCATGGATTCCATCAATGCATTCATAGATGCAGCTTGTAAGGCTTATGCACAAAGTACAACTAGTAAGCCCCATGAGCAACGTCGCCGATGATGGATATCTTGTAGGATCTTCTTTTTGTAAATCCTAGGCTTTTTTGAAACACTTTTGTATTAGAAATCAATACTTGTAATGATTTCTTCTTTTTTGACTATGTACTGACTTCAAAGGTTCACAATGATACATGAATACAATCTCTTTTGAAAAATATGTGTACATTGTCAATTTTGTGGATGTGTTTCTGTGAATATGAATGTGCCTCTTGATATGTCATAAGAATCTCAAAACATACATTAAGTATTTAAATTTGGCACAACTTATCAAAGCATATGAAACAGGGGGAGCACAACCTGAATATCAAAGGGGGAGTAAAATGAATGAATTCTACTATGAATTGAGTTTTAAGCACCTAAGGATAATTTGTTCCCTTCATTGTTGATGACAAAAAGGGGGAGTGGAATATTGAGAGGAAGGGGAGTAGAATTTTGAATATGGATATTGAAAGAAGGGGGAGTAGAATTTTTTGAATATGGATATTGAAAGAAGGGGGAGTAGAATTTTTTGAATATGGATATTGAAAGGGGGAGTAGAATTTTGAATATGGTTATTGAATATGAAATGCAAAATTTAAAATTCATACTTATTGGCTTTAAGATAATTGCTAAATTTTGCTCTCAATTATATTTAGCATCAATATTTCATTTTAACTTGATTCAATTTAAGTTGATATGCTAAATTTACTTAAGAGCTATTAAGATCAATCTTATGCATAAGGAAAGAACTAAAAATTGAATATTCTGAATTAATGCACATTGTAAAACTGAGCAAATACTGTGTATATGTTATTTTTCAAATTTTGCATATACTCAGTGTTTTGTCATCATCAAAAAGGGGGAGATTGTTGACCCCCTAATGGGTTTTGTTGAATGCAAAACACTAGAGTAAAATTTCATTATATCTTATCTATTTAATTGAGGAATTCATGTGTTTTATTAAGAATATTGCTAAGAAATGTCTAGGCAAGTTCCCATAATTTTTATGAATTTATTGAAGAATATTTTGAGCTAAAGAAAAAGTTCAGGGATAGCCGAGACGTCTCCTGATAGTTTCAGAGACGTCTCTGGCACAAACAGGAAGAACTAGCACAAGCCGAGACGTCCCCGGCACCTGCCGAGTCGTCCCCGCGTTAGCGGAGTCGACTCTCTCAGTGGCGGCAGAAAGGCGTTTTTCAAGGGATATGCGCGAGACGTCCCCGCTGTACGCGGAGTCGTCCCCGCAAGTAAAAAGGTGACTTCCCGAGTCGTCCCCAAGATGGCGGAGACGGCTCTCTCAGGGTTTTCCAGAGAATGGTCTTTTCGGTGATAAGGAAGCGGAGTCGACCCTGAGAAAGCGGAGTCGTCCCCACGCATAAAGTGCAGACAAGCGGAGACGTCTCCTGAAAGAGCGGAGTCGACTCTCTCAGGGAATTCCAGAGGACATGATTTTCGGAGATAAAGAAGCGGAGTCGTCCCCAAAGCAGCGGAGTCGTCCCCACTCAAAAAGCGCTAACACGCCGAGACGTCCCCGTAAAGTGCCGAGTCGACCCCAGATAAAGTAAAAAGTAAAATCCTGTAGGCGAGACGTCTCTCGTTGTAGCGGAGACGTCCCCGGAGCGCCTGGGACGCGACTGACAGCTTTTCAGGTTTGGTTTTGAATTTCAAATCCTTCTCTTTTTGTTTCTAACGGCTATATTTGCTTTTTGGGCTATAAAAGGGACCTCTTAAGTGGTTCTCAACAACTCTTTACCAACCCAAAGCAAAATCATTCAAGAGAGAAGTTAGAAAGAAAAGCTCAAGGGAGTGAGTGCATTCAAGGAAGGAAATCAAGTATTTTCAAGTCTCCCAAGCGATTTCAAGCTCAACCACTCTCGTGTGCTCGGGATTCAAAGCTCACACCCAACCCTACGCGTCCCACATCGGAAGAATCAACATCTCCCACGCTTCCAACGGCAAAAAGATTCTTCCGGGTTTCATTGTTCATAAGTGCTATATTTGCTTTCTAGAGCTTTTATATTCTTTTGTACACTCTTTTATTGTGGTGCTTGTTCCAGTCAAGGGACTTGGAACAAGGGAAAGGCGTCCCAAGCCTAAGAGAAATTGGGGATTTTAGGGTTTGTTTTGAGCCCGGTGTAAAACAACGAGTTGGGTAGTGAACTCGCAAAACTACCGTACTGTAATCTTGGATTATAGTAGAAATTCCCAAAGGCGCTTTGGGGAGTGGATGTAGGAGCGGTGAAGGCTCCGAACCACTATAAAACCGTGTGTTTGTGGCGGTCTTTTCTTATCCATTTTATCTTTGCTTTAGTTTATATATTTGTGTGTTTTATTTTTAAATTAGCCAAAAAGTTTTAAAACACCCAATTCACCCCCCTCTTGGGTGACCATCTCTGGGCAACATTCTTTCTTTTGAAATTTCTAAATTTAGCTTTTTAAGATTTTTATTTTTCCTAGCTAATTTTCTACATTCACCATACAAATCATGAAAAGCATTTAAAAGTTCATCATAAGAATATTCTTCATGAAAGTCATTTGGTGTAAGATTAGATTCAGATTCTACTTTATCTTCTTGTACCATAAGACATAAGTTAGTTACCTCTTGTAGTTCATTGTTGCTCCTAACTTTCAATTCCTTGTCTGACTTTCTCTTGGTCAAGGCTTTCTTGCGTTTTACCTCTTTCTTCCTTTCTTCTTGCTTCCTCTTCTTCTTTGTCTTTAGGAAGCTGATTTGCCTCGGAGTCGACTCGGACCTTATTGGAGTTGACTCGGTTAACTTGAGGGTCGACTCTGGAATACTTGGAGTCGACTCGACTGAGGTGGGAGATTCAACACCTTTTTCTGCAGTCTCATTGTTAGTAGGTAATTGAAGCACATGTGACCTAATCTGAGATTTATCATAAATATTTTCTAAAGTATCCCAGATCTCCTTAGCAGATAAGCATGCAGAAATTTCATTAAACTTCGTTTCTTGAATAGCACAATATAACATGTTCATAGCATTAGCATTTAATTGTGCTAAGTCCTTTTCATTAATAGTTTGAGAGAGTGTATGAAGGTCATTTATTATGATTTTTCATAAATAATAGTTTTGTGATTGAATAAAAATGCGCATGCGTATTTTCCAATGTGTATAGTTTATGCCATTAAATAGTGGAGGTGTATCAATTGATTGTCCTTCTCCTAGAAAACTATCTATTTGAGTTGTCATGATCTTTGGCTCTTGATCGTAAGATCAATGATTAAACTTAGAGCACCTGCTCTGATACCACTTGTTGCCCAGTAGATACAACCCAAGAGGGGGGGGTGAATTGGGTCTTTTAAAACTTTTAAGCTATTTCTAAAAGTTTTTGATTAATTATGCTAAGTTGTATAGATGCACAGTGAAAGTTAAACTTAGCAACAGTTTGATGTATAGAATGTGACTTGATTGAATATGCTTGCAACTAAAGAATGTGCGGATAAGAGTTAAGCAAGCAATTTATCTAAGTAAGTAAGTGTGTTAGTTAGACAGTAACAAGAAGCATTACAAACACAACAAACATATAGTGGTTCGGTGCACCCCAGCACCTACATCCACTCCCCAAGACCTCTTGGGAATTTCACTATAATCCTACAGATTACAGTTGGTTGTTTTACAAGCTCACAACCCAACTTGTTGTTTTACGAGCGCACAACGAACTCGGTCGGTTTTCCCAGGCTCACCGACTAGAACCTCTCCGATTGTTTTTCCGGGATCACAATCAAACCCTTACACCGTTGGTTTTGACCTAGGCTCACCAACAAACCTCTCACCGTTGGTTTTCCCTTTGGCTCACCAACAAACCTTAACCCCTTGATTCAATCCCTTAATTGAATCAAGTTACAAGATATTAAAGACAAAGTTTAAAACAAATCAAAGCTTCTTAAACAAGCAAATATAACAATATAAACAAATAGAGTAAAGAGAAGCCCTCAAACGAGTTTTGAAGATGGAGGAGCTCGGCTTCTTCTTTACTTGACCCTCTTCTGATTTGGCACGGAGTAGAGGATCACTGAGGCAGCACACGGATGGAGAGGAAGCTTTGGGATTCTCTTGGATGCTCTTCTTCTCTCTATTACGCTTTGGATGGCCCTTTTGCGCTTATGGGAGATTTTCCTTGTAATCTCTTTGGAATCTCTTCCCTAAATGTTCTCTCCCACTTCCATAAATTCTCCCCTAGCTCTCTTCTTGTTTTTATAGCTTTAGATGGCGTGGAAACAAGAATATAGCTGTTAGAGACAAAAATAGAGCCGTTGGACACAGTCTGCACTTCCTGACAATATTACCGTTGGGATCGGAGTCGACTCGCGCGATCAGGAGTCGACTCGTCTGTTGCAGGGGTCGACTCGTGCTTTACTGGAGACGACTCGGCCACTGTTCCAAATTTGAATTAAAGTCGCCTCTTCGACTGGGAGTCGACTCGACTTGACCCGGAGTCGACTCGCCAACTTCTGGAGCTGACTTGGCATTCTCGGAGTCGGCTCATCCCATGAATTCAGAGGACATTCTTTCTGATTTTCTTCCTCGAGTCGACTCGGATTCTCTTGGAGTCGACTCGGCTCTCAGAGCCCGAAAACTGATCCTCTATATTTTTGGTTTGTCTGGTCTTGGAGTCGACTCAAAATTCTCTGGAGTCGACTCGGCTCTCAGTTTCCGAAACTTGGCCTTCTGTCTTTTTGGTGGAGCGCTTCCTTGGAGTCGACTCGAGCTGTCTGGGAGTCGACTCGCCTCTCAGTCTCCGAAATATGGCCTTCTGTCTCTTTGGGGTCGCGGTGTCTCGGAGTCGACTCGTGTATTTCGGGAGTCGACTCGAATCTCAGAGTCCGAAAACTCCTCTCTGACTTTTTCTTTGTGTGCCACTGAGAGTCGACTCTCGCTTTCTTTGGAGTCGTCCAGCCAACCATCGGAGTCGACTCGCGTTCCACAGGAGTCGACTCGAAACTCAGGGTTGAAAATCGCTCTCTGACTTTTGCCTTGTTTTCCTTAGGAATTAACTTGCCAGCTATTGGAGCCGACTCGAGTTCTTCAGGAGTCGACTCGAAGACTATTCTTTTGAATTTTCCTTTGAATTTGCTCCTCCAATTTGAATCCTTTGAACTTGAGACTTGGGCCAATAAATTGTAGCTTTCTTCCAACTTTTCTTGAGAGCTTTGGAGGCCTTCTTGTGTTCTTCCAACTTGTTATGTTTCTAGCAAAATAAATATCTTTCTTCTTGCAACACAAACATTAGTAATTATACTTCAAGGTTTTGTGATCATCAAAATCAATCTTTAAATCAATCCTTGGGTCATCACGAGTGTTCCAACTCCGAGATGCTTGCTTTAGTCCATAGATGGACCTTTGCAGCTTGCAGACCTTGTGATCACCATCACTGGAAGTGAAACCCAAAGGCTGCTCCATATAGATATCTTCATCAAGATATCCATTCAGGAAAGCAGTTTTCACATCCATCTGCCATATTTCATAATCATGAAATGCTGCAATGGCAAGCAATGTTCGAATGGATTTCAGCATGGCTACAGGTGAAAAGGTCTCCTGATAGTCAATGCCTTCGCGCTGACTATACCCTTTCGCTACTAGCCTTGCCTTATAGGTCTCTATCTTTCCATCCGAACCTATCTTCCTTTTATAGATCCATTTACATCCAATAGGTACTATACCTTCTGGTGAATCTACTAAGGTCCAAACTTGGTTGGAATACATGGAGTCTATCTCTGACTTCATGGCTTCCAGCCATTTCTCGGAATCGATATCAGATATCGCCTCGTTGTAGGTATTGGGATCTTGTATATGTTCCCTATCTCCCATGAGGAATATTTTCTCTGTATCCTCTACTAGTATACCTAAGTATCTATCAGGAGGATGGGAGACCCTACTTGATCTACGAGGTGGAGGAGGTACAACGTGTACTGGCTCTATGTGAATAGGTTCTATAGGATCCATTACTTGTTGCTTTTCAAAGACTCTCTCTTCAAGCTCAATTTTCCTCCCACTGCCTCTATCAAGGATAAACTGTTTTTCCAAGAAGATGACATGTCGGCTCACAAACACATTGTGATCCTCTGAGACGTAAAAATTGTATCCTAATGACTCTTTAGGATATCCAATGAAACGAGCACTTATGGTCCTAGGCTCTAACTTGTCCGCCTGCATTCTTTTGACATGGGCCGGACATCCCCAAATCTTGAGATGACCAAGACTCGGCTTCTTACCATGCCATATCTCATACGGTGTGGTAGGAACGGATTTAGAGGGAACTCTATTCAATAAATAAATCGCGGATAATAAGGCATCTCCCCAAAGAAACATAGGCAGATCTGTGAAGCTCATCATGGATCGGACCATATCCAATAGAGTCCGATTCCTCCTTTCTGACACCCCGTTGAGTTGAGGTGTACCCGGAAGCGTCCATTGTGAGACTATGCCATTCTCCTTGAGATAGTCCTGGAATTCCCCACTAAGGTATTCTCCTCCTCGATCTGATCGAAGAACCTTAAGGGTTTTTCTTGTCTGTTTTTCTACTTCATTTCTGAACTCTTTGAACTTTTCAAAAGACTCAGATTTGTATCTCATAAGATACACATACCCATATCGTGAATAGTCATCGGTAAAGGTAATGAAGTATGAATAACGACCCCTAGCTGACACATCAAATGGGCCACATACATCAGTATGAACCAGGGTAAGTATTTCAGCGGTCCTCTCCCCATGTCCTACAAAAGGTAATCTAGCCATTTTTCCTTGAAGACAGGACTCACAAACTGGATATGACTCGGAAGTCAATGGGCCAAGAAGCCCATCTTTCTCCATTTTGTTCATTCTGTCCTCTCCAATATGGCCAAGCCTGAGGTGCCACAAATACTTCTGGTTTATCTTGTTGCCCAGATAGACAACCCAAGAGGGGGGGGGGGGTGAATTGGGTTTTAAAATAATTTAGATATTTAAAACGTTGTGAATGACTAATTAAAACTATTGCAAGTTGTTTAATTAAATGCTATGTGCTGTGAGTGATAAGAGAGGAAGAAGAAGAGAGACAATCAAACACAAACACCAAGTTTTATAGTGGTTCGGAGCTAACCCTTGCTCCTACGTCCACTCCCCAAGTCTCACTTGGGAATTCACTATAACCCCCTTGGATTACAGCCGGTTGTTTTCCAAGCTCACAACCAAACTTGTTGTTTTACGAGCTCACAACGAACTCGGTCGGTTTTCCCAGGCTCACCGACTAGAACCACCCCGATTGTTTTCCCGGGATCACAATCGAACCCTTACACACGTTGGTTTTACACTCGGCTCACCAACCAACCTCAATACCCTTGATTCAATCCCCCGATTGAACCAAGCAAATACAAGTTGTAAATAAAATAGACAAACAGAAAACTAAGCTTCTCAAAAGCAGATGGAAAACAATATAATCTGAAAAGAGTTTAGAAGCCTTCAAACGCTTTTAAGTTGGAGAAGAGGAATGGCTTCTTAAACTTCGGGTCTCCTCTTGAATGTGTAGTCGACTTGAATGCAGGAGGAGGCTTCTTTAATTGCTGGGAAGATGTAGGTGAATGCAGTTAATGCAGCTCTTCCCTCTTTTTCGTTGAAGAACAGGTTGCAGAGATTGAATGCTTGATTACTTGGAGTGGAATGGTTGTTCTCTGCCTTGCTACAGTCCTCTGTGGCTATTTAAACCAACCCCCACGGAAACTAGCCGTTAGAGAGCTTTTTCTGCCCGTTCTGCACACTCTGTACAGTCTGACAATGTGTCCGTTGGTGGGTTGGAGTCGACTCGCGCGATCAGGAGTCGACTCGTCTGTAGCGGGAGTCGACTCATACTTTTCCGGAGTCGACTCTGCAACTGTTCCAGATTTGAATTAAAGTTGCCTTCGCGACTGGGAGTCGACTCGTCTTGACCCAGAGTCGACTCGCCAACTTCTGGAGCTGACTTGGCTTTCTCGGAGTCGGCTCATCCCATGGAGTCCGTGGATCTATTTTTGAATTTGGTCCACTCGAGTCGACTCGTCAATCCTGGGAGTCGACTCGGCGCTCAGAGCCAGAACTCCCTATCTTCTGTCTTTTTGGCTCGTCCAGTCTTGGAGTCGACTCGAACTTCCTCGGAGTCGACTCGGCTCTCAGTTTCCGAAACTTGGTCTTCTGCCTTTTTGATGTGAAGCTGCCTTGGAGTCGACTCTAGCTGTCTGGGAGTCGACTCGAATCTCAGAGGCAGTAACTTGGTCTTCTGTCTTCTTTGTGGTCGCGGAGTCTCGGAGTCGACTCGCGTATTGCGGGAGTCGACTCGAATCTCAGAGTCCAGAAACTGCCCTCTGACTTTTTCTTTGTGTACCGCTGAGAGTCGACTCTCGTTTTCCTTGGAGTCGACCTGCCAACTATCGGAGTCGACTCGCGTTCCACTGGAGTCGACTCGAATCTCAGACCCGAAAACTGCTCTCTGACTTTTCTGCCTGTGGCTCCTTGGAGTCGACTCATACTTCTCTGGAGTCGACTCGGTAAACATTGGAGTCGACTCGCGCACTTCAGGAGTCGACTCGCTGACAGGTTTTGAGTTGATGCTTTCTGTTCGTCTGTCTGTTCTCAGTCTGAGTCGACTCGTACTGATCCGGAGTCGACTCGAGCCCGTGCCAGTGAACTTGATACGCTTGGAGTCGACTCGTGATACTCTGGAGTCGACTCGAGTCTCAGACTTTGGTTCAAGCTGACTTCTTAACTTATCCAAAATATTATGAACCAAGTCTAGAGACACTTAGAGAAGATTTTCACTGAAAACACTTAATTGAATTCATTAGTAAACAAGAAATATACTCAAATGCTTTGAGCTCATCAAAATCAAATAGGGTTTTAATCAATCACTCCATAATCTCCCCCTTTTTGATGATGACAAAACATTGAGTATATGTAAAGTGAATTGCACAATAAACAATGAAATAAAATCCATAAATGAATTCAAATGTCTGGTAATTCAATTTATCCAAGCTTGAAAGGAGTGAAACAATAAATTTCGGAGTTAAAGCTCCCCCTTTCATTTGGAATTATATAAGCCTTCATATCATGCATTCAATTGTTTGGCTTATATATAATTAATGATTTAGCTTTCTTAAAATTTCAGATTCTCCCCCTCAACATATGCATTCTACTTTGTTTTGATTCTTTGAGTTTCCTTTTAATGCTTTGAAGTTTTTGAACTGAAATTTTGGTTTTTAGAGAAAAAATCTGTCAATTTATTCTTGAGTAGGATTCAGCTAATCTCCGAATATCCCTTGAATAGATTCTGGAGATTACTCCATTAGGAGCCCCAGAAGAGAGATAATGAGCCTCGAGGTACCGAATCCACTTAGAACAAATTTGTGTGTTTTAAGAGTTTATCTTTTTATTGATTTCCATTGATTCCTTTTACATATTTTATGCATATTTCTCCCCCTTTTACATATTTTATACATATTTCTCCCCCTTTTTGTCATCATATCAAAAAGGAGGTAATCAGAACACACAATCAAACATAGATCAAAAGGCACAGGATTGAAGAAAATATGGCTACTCATTGTATTGATTTGCATGTAAATACATTTGAGAATACAATAAGTAAAGCAAAACAATACATGTCAAAAACAAAACACAAAAAGTAGCTATGGTCTCCTCGAGGATGTATCTCCTCCTCTCGAGGATGTGGCTCCTCCTCTCGAGGATGTGGCTCCTCCTCTCAAATCTACTCTGCTCCATGAGGAGGGTGACTGCATCGGTGACATGCCCGAGCTGAGTGATGATGGATGAAGTGGCTCTGCTATGTGTAGTGGAGAGCTCAGTCACCGACGTCTGAAGTGCGTCCAGCTTGTCGATGAGCACATTCGACAAGCGCTCGGCCCCCTGGGTGGTGGTGCTCATGTCCTTCCGGATGTCATCGCGCATCTTCCGAGTGATGCCCGTGACCTCACTCATACTGGAGGACTGACCCTGGACCAAACTCCGGACATTGTAGATCTCTTTCCGTACATGAGCCGTCATGTCAGTCACGGCTGTCAAGGAAGGGACCAACTCAGAAGATACGGGTGCAGGAGTGGGAGCAGGCACCGAACCTCGGAGCTCCTGGAGCAGATCTCGGACTATCTCCTGCCGCAGCTCCCGGAGCTGCTCAGACGAGATCCGGACCTCCATAGGCTGAGTGGGTGGAGCTGAGGAGGAGGGTCCGGCGAAAGTGGTAGGAGCAGAAGTGGATGGAAAGTCTGGTACATCGGGAAAGTCAGAATCGGGTTCAGGACTGGGGGAAGGTCTGGTGGTCTGTGTGGTGATGGATGACTTCCTAACCCAAATCCCCTCTCTCTTCCGAAACCCCATCCTGTGTAGGGTCCCCGCTCGCATGCGATCTGTCCATCGCAATGCCTTGGAGGGTTCCTCCTCAAGAATGGGAATCTCGTACTCCCTAAACAGAAGAGTGAATTTCATGCCGTATGGGAGGGTGAGCCTAGGTCTATCTAGGGGCTCACACAGATACCTATAGATGAGTTTGGGGAAGTTGATTGGGGTGTCCTGAAGAATATAAAACATAAGAGCTAGGTCTCTCTCATTTACAAAATCAAATCTCCCTGTCTTAGGAAAGATGGACCTAGACAATATACTCAAGAGGATCCGCACCTCGATCGGAAGTGAGCTAGCAGATACCTCGTCTAGGGGGGACTAAGGTGGATGCCCTAGTACGGCCGTAAGGGCCTCAACCCTGTCCTCGGGGTGTGTGGGAGCCGCCCCGACTTGTGGAAGGTGGAGGATGTGGGCAATGAGATCCTCCGTAATGAACAGAGGGACACCGGCTATTGTGCCCTCGATACCTCCATCTCCCCGATGGACGGTACCGTAGAACTCTCTAATGAGGCCAGGGTAAGTGGGGAGGTCTAATGTAAGGAAAAACTCTAAGCCCTGGACCCTAAGTCTTTCACCTATGGTGAAACCCTCCCGGGAGAGATAGTCGAAGTCGACATATCTCCCGGTGGTGACGGCCTTCCCGGCCAATGGTCTCGCGGGAACCGCCCTTGGCGGGGAACGAGCCGGAGGTTGTGGCCTCGCGGGATCGTGCCGAGCCTTGGAGCGCCGCTCGGGACCGGCCTCGGGTCGGGACCTCTTCCGGACTACGGTCTTACGCGGCATAATGACCTAAAATGGGAGGAAAACCTAATGAACGGTGAAGAACCGACGGGAAAGTCTTGGGGACGACCCGGGGACGACCTAGAAAGGGAGGAAAACCCAAGGGGACGGTGAAGGGTCGACGGAAAAAGCCTTGGGGACGACCTAGGAGTCGGCTCTAGGGCTTGTGTGTTGCCCAGAGATGGTCACCCAAGAGGGGGGGTGAATTGAGTGTTTTAAAAACTTTTGACTAATTAAAAATAAAACACACGAGTATTTGCACTAAAGTAAAGAAGGGGGAATGAGAAAGGTCAATCGCAAACACAAGGTTTTATAGTGGTTCGGAGCTTCCACTGCTCCTACATCCACTCCCCAAATCACCTTTGGGAATTTCCACTATAATCCAAGATTACAGTACGGTAGTTTTGCGAGTTCACTACCCAACTCGTTGTTTTACACCGGGCTCACAACAAACCCTAAAACCCCCAATTTCACTTAGGCTTGGGACGCCTTTCCCTTGTTCCAAGTCTCTTGACTGGAACAAGCACCACAATGAAAGAGTTTACAAAAGAAAGGAAAAGCTCTAAAAAGCAAATATTGCAATTATGAACAATAGAACCCGGAAGAATCCTTTTGCCGTTGGAAGCGTGGGAGATGTTGATTCTTCCGATGTGGACCGCGTAGGGTTGAGTGTGAGCTTTGAATCCCGAGCGCACGAGAGTGGTTGAGCTTGAAATCACTTGGGAAGCTTGAAAACACTTGATTTCTTCACTTGAATGCACTCACTCCCTTGAACTTTTCTTTCTTACTTTCTCTCTTGAATGATCTAGCTTTGGGTTGGTGAAGAGTTGTTGAGAAGCACTTAAGAGGTCCCTTTTATAGCTCAAAAAGCAAATATAGCCGTTAGAGACAAAGTAAAAAGGGATTTGAAATTCAAACCAAACCTGAAAAGCTGTCAGTCGCGTCCCAGGCGCTCCGGGGACGTCTCCGCTTCAACGAGAGACGTCTCGGCTACAAGATTTTACTTTTTCGGTTGTCTGGGGTCGACTCGGCACTTTAAGGGGACGTCTCGGCTTGTTTGCACTTTTTGAATGGGGACGACTCCGCTGCTTTGGGGACGACTCCGCTTCTTTATCTCCGAAAAACATGTCCTCTGGAATACCCTGAGAGAGTCGACTCCGCTCCTTCAGGGGACGTCTCGGCTTGTTTGCACTTTATGCATGGGGACGACTCCGCTGTCTCAGGGTCGACTCCGCTTCCTTATCACCGAAAAAACCATTCTCTGGAAAACCCTGAGAGAGCCGTCTCCGCTATCTTGGGGACGACTCGGGATGTCTCCTTTTTACTTGCGGGGACGACTCCGCGTACAGTGGGGACGTCTCGCGCATATATCTTGAAAACTGCCTTTCTGCCGCCACTGAGAGAGTCGACTCCGCTACTGAGAGAGTCGACTCCGCTAACGCGGGGACGACTCGGCAGATGCCGGGGACGTCTCCAAGTGTGCCAGTTCTTCCTGTTTGTGCCAGAGACGTCTCTGAAACTATCCGGAGACGTCTCGGCTGTCCCTGATCTGTTTTCTTTAACTCAAAATATTCTTCAATAAATTCATAAAAATTATGGGAACTTGCCTAGACATTTCTTAACAATATTCTCAATTAATCACATGAATTCCTCAATTAAATTGTTAAGATAAATGGAATTATACTCTAGTGTTTTGTATTCATCAAAATCCATTAGGGGGTCAACAATCTCCCCCTTTTTGATGATGACAAAACACTGAGTATATGCAAAAATTCGAAGTTTAAACATATACACAGTATTTGATCAGATGTACAAGTATAATGTTTTGATTAGAGCTAGATACAGTGTGCATAATTGCATGGGATTGAACTTTATAGCTCTTAAGCAATTTTAGCATATCAACTGAATTTGAATCAAGTTAAAATGAAATATTGATGCTGAAGATAATTGAAAGCTAGATTCTTTTTGACTCCCCCTTTCTTTTCCAGAAGGGCAATTATCTTAAAGTCAATATTCTTCAAATTTATCTTTTCTAAATCAACTTTGGAGTATGATTATAAATTTTGCATTCCATATTCAATATCCATATTGGTTCTTTTGGTTCTTTCTATATATCTACTCCCCCTTTCAATATCTCCATATTCAATATCTACTCCCCCTTTTTGTCATCAACAATGAAGGGGACAAATTATCCTTAGGTGCCTAAAACTCAATTCATGGTAGAATTCAGCATATTATAATTAACCACTCAAGGATATTCAAGTTATCTTTATTAAAGAGTTCAGCATTCATTTTACTCCCCCTTTGATATTCAGGTTGTGCTCCCCCTGTTTCATATGCTTTGATAAGTTGTGCCAAATTTGAATACTTAATGTATGTTATGAGATTCTTATGACACATCAAGAGGCACATTCATATTTACATATACAGAGTTGGAAATGTACACAGGGTTGCAAAAGAAATTGTATGTCATTCATATGTCATTGTAAATCTTCGAAGTCAGTACATAGTCAAAAGAAGAAATCATTACAAGTATTGATTTCTAATACAAAAAGTGTTTCAGAATAGCCTAGGATTTACAAAAAGAAGAGCCTACAAAATGTCCTTCATCGGCGACGTTGCTTATGAGCCCTACCAGCTGTATTTTGTTCATAAACCTTACAAGCTGCATCTATGAATGCATTGATGGAATCCATGAGGGTCTTAAATGATCTCCCTGTGACTTGTGGAAAACCTGCCACAAGTGCTTCAAACTCTATGGATGCCATTTCAATTCTTCCTCTGAGTTGGGCAACCAAGGTGCCCACGTTGCCATCTGGTTTTGTCAGCTCTTTGAGACTCTTGGAAATGCTCCTCAAGCTGTCCTTGAGCTCTATTGATCTGATGGTTTGGGTGGCACTCACACCAATTATTTCTTGTGTTGTAGCTTCAATTTGACTTCTAATATCCTTCATCTCTTGTAGAAGCCCTTCATGTGAAGCTCTGATGGGGGCCAACTCTGTAGAGATCACGGATCTCATCTCCTCCCTCATCTGCTGGCAAATGGCAGATGCTAAGGTGCGCATCTGATCCTCTGACAGGAAGGAGGGCCCGCTAACTGGAGGAGGTGGTGGCATGGATGTGGAAGGTCCAGCTGAGCTGGAGGGTATATCAGGGATATCCAAGTGGCTAGGTGGAGGAGAGTGATGATCAGACTCATGATGTGGGTTCTCGGGCTCTAGGATTTGGGTTTTTCTCTTTGGTACCTTGACCCACGATCCATCTATCTTATGAAATTCCATTCTTCTCATTGTGCCCTCATTGTAATAGTCGGTGTTTCTCAAGGGCTTTGCAGGTTCATTTGTTGGAATGGGAACTTTGAAGTGTTTGAAAACTAAGATAAAGATCATGCCATAGGGTATACTAAATCTAGAATACCTATGACATAGGGCAATGTAGTTTAGCATGAGTCTAGAGAGGTTTAGAGGAATCCCTAGTAGGATATGGTGCATTATAACTAAGTCTCGCTCCGAAACAAAATCGAAGCGTCCGGTTTTAGGGAATAGGACCCGGTTGACAATACTTAAGAGGAGTCTCATTTCTGCATTTAGGTCCTGGGAATTGACAACATCAAGAGGGCCGCAGTCCTCTCTTCCTAAAAGTAAATTTAGGACTAATTCCCTTTGGGGATGTGAGGTTGGAGCCTCACCGTCCTTAGGAATTTTCAAGACAGTGGATAGGACATCTTCATTGACTTCTACCAATGTCCCCCGGACATATGCAGTGTACCCTAGGTCCCCTAAGGCCATATTACTAAAGAGTTCTCTAACTAGGCCGGGGTAGGTCGAGGTATTGAGGGTACAAACGTGCTCCCACCCTTGAGCTCGGAGTCTCTCTCCAATAGAGAACCCCTCATGATCTAAAAATGAGAAATCGATGTACCTTCCGGTCGTGACTGTGCGATTTGCACAGAAAATAGTCGTGGTTGGCGGAGCAACCGGAGGAGACGGCGCGGAGGGTTCTTCCCGCCGTTCCTCACCGTCGGCCGCTACCCTAGGTCGCCTTCCACGGGTCGTCCTAGCCTTCTTTGGTGCCATGGATGCTAGGGTTTGTGATGTAGAGCAAACGGAGGCTAGGGTTTGAGGTGGAGAGCAAATGGAGGCTAGGGTTTTTCGTTTTGGTCGGGGATGAAGGAGAAAGCTCGGGTCGGCTCGAGCGATTTCGACCTATTTAAAAAGCCCTCATTCGGTCCCCGAGACGTCTCCGCGACTAAGGCGAGACGTCTCCCCTGGGGGGGACGTCTCTGCGATTTGCCAGAGACGTCTCCGGCACTGAAAAATTTCAGACTGAATTCTATCTTCTCCCAATTTTTGTTTAATCACCCTAATCAACATGATCTCTTTTGATAAACTTAGAGTGAATTTGTTTGTGATCCTCCCCCTTAATGATACATCCTATAATAATTTGATAATGATTTTTGAATTATTAATATTGAAATGAGGAATGTTTGACCAAATTTCGAATACCTATGAAATAGGCTCTGAAAATATCTCCATGAAGAGTCCAAGGGAGGGTAACCATCCTCCGGAAAGTCAAACAGTTCGTCATTTAGCTTAGATGAATTCATGTTTTCACTTATGTTTACCTTGAGGTTGATTACTAGTTTGCGCAGCAAAACAATGCAATACAAGTTCAATTCATTTGCTAGGATCATACAAGCTCAAAGCATTCCTTAAGAAGTTGAATCTATCTTTACAAAGGGGCTTTGTAAAGATATCAGCCAATTGATTTTCAGTGCATACATATTCAATCATCACATCATTTTTCAGCACATGATCCCTAATAAAATTGATGCCTAATCTCTATATGCTTTGACTTAGAGTGTTGGACAGGATTCTTTGTTAAATTAATTGCACTTGTATTATCACACTTAATTGGTATATTATCCATTTTGATACCGAAGTCTTCAAGTTGTTGCTTAATCCAAAGAACTTGGGCACAACAGCTTCCAGCTGCAATGTACTCAGCCTCAGCTGTGGACAAGGCAACTGAATTTTGTTTCTTGCTAAACCAAGAAACCAAATTGGCACCCAAGAATTGACATGTGCCACTTGTGCTTTTTCTGTCGAGTTTGCACCCGGCAAAATCAGCATCGGAATAGGCAATTAAGTTTATGTCAGATTGTTTAGAATACCATAAGCCTACATTAGATGTCCCTACTAGATATCTAAAAATTCTCTTAACAGCTTGCAAGTGTGATTCCTTAGGACATGCTTGGTATCTAGCACACATACAAACACTGAATAATATATCTGGTCTACTGGCAGTAAGGTAAAGTAAAGAGCCTATCATACCTCTGTACAATTTGCAGTCTATACTTTTACCTTTTTCATCTTTGTCAAGCTTGCAACTTGAGCCCATGGGTGTGCTGATTTCCTTTGCATCCTTCATCTTGAATTTTTCCAACATTTCCTTGATGTATTTGGACTGACTGATGAAGATGCCTTCCTCTGATTGTTTTATTTGCAGCCCAAGGAAGAAGTTGAGCTCACCCATCATGCTCATTTCAAATTCTCCCTGCATAAGCTTGGCAAACTCTTGACAAAGACTGTCATTAGTAGCACCAAAAATTATATCATCCACATAAATTTGTACAAGCAATAAGTCATTTTCTTTTCTTTTTATAAAGAGGGTTTTGTCTACATTTTCTCTCTTAAATTTCTTTTCAATTAGAAAATTACTTAATCTTTCATACCATGCCCTAGGGGCTTGCTTAAGTCCATACAATGCTTTATGCAATTTATACACATAATCTGGATGTAAGTGATTTTTAAAACCTGGAGGTTGTCCTACATAAACTTCCTCCATTATATAGCCATTTAAGAATGCACTTTTTACATCCATTTGATAGAGTTTAAAATCCATGAAGCATGCATATGCTAAAAGCAGTCTAATAGCCTCTAACCTAGCAACAGGAGCAAAAGTTTCATCAAAATCTATTCCTTCCTCCTGATTATATCCTTTGGCCACTAGCCTAGCTTTGTTTCTTATTACTATCCCATCTTCATCTAGTTTATTTCTATATACCCATTTGGTGCCTATAATTGAAACATTAGGGGGTCTTT
This sequence comes from Phoenix dactylifera, assembly GCF_009389715.1. Taxonomy (NCBI): domain Eukaryota; kingdom Viridiplantae; phylum Streptophyta; class Magnoliopsida; order Arecales; family Arecaceae; genus Phoenix; species Phoenix dactylifera. The sequence continues at coordinate 59,184 of NW_024069155.1, forward strand.
TCATTAGAGTCCAAACTTCATTTCTTTCGAATTGGTTTAATTCCTCTTGCATAGCATTCATCCAATTATCATCTTTTTTAGCTTCTTCTAGTGATTTAGGCTCTATTTGTGAAACGAAAGCAAGATAATTACTAGTGTTTCTTAAAGAGGATCTAGTTCTTATACCTTGTGAAGGATCACCAAGGATTAGATCCTTTGGATGACCATGTGCATACCTCCATTCTTTAGGAAGATCTTGATTACTTGATGGAGGTTGATCTTCTTCATCTCGCTGATTTGTATCTTCTTTGATCTCATCCTCATGTTGTTTGTCTTGTATGGAGAATTCCTTCATTCGGTCTTCAAGTATACCTGCATCACCATCTTCTTCTTTTCTAGAAGAATCTCCATTAGTTTCATCAAAAACAACATGAATGGATTCTTCAACAACGAGAGTTCTCTTGTTGAAGACCCTGTATGCTCTACTAGATGAGGAATAACCTAAGAAGATCCCCTCATCTGATTTAGCACTAAATTTACTGAGATTGTCCTTTTCATTGTTCAAAATAAAGCATCGACAACCGAAAACATGAAAATAACTTATATTTGGTTTCTTACCTTTTATCAACTCATACGGTGTTTTCTTTAAGATGGATCTAACTAAAGCACGATTTAAGATATAGCATGAAGTATTTATTGCTTCAGCCCAAAAATACTTTGGTAGATCCGATTCGCACAACATGGTACGAGCCATATCTGCTAGTGTGCGATTCTTCCTTTCTACCACCCCATTTTGTTGGGGTGTCCTAGGTGCCGAGAAATTGTGATTGATACCATTTTCGTTACAAAACTTTTCAAAGTGTTGATTTTCAAACTCGGTACCATGATCACTCCTAATTGCTTTTAGTTTAAGATTGAGTTCATTCGAAACCCTATTATGAAACTTGATAAAAGCAGGAAAGGACTCATCTTTATGTGCAAGAAATGAAACCCATGTAAAACGTGAAAAATCATCAACAATTACAAGACCAAATTTCTTACCCCCTAGACTAGCAGTTCTAGTGGGTCCAAACAAATCCATGTGAATTAGTTCTAAGGGTTTTGTTGTTGAGACTATGTTCTTAGACTTGAAGGAACTTCTTGTTTGTTTCCCTAATTGACATGCAGCGCAAATTTTATTCTTCTCAAAGTCTATTTTTGGTAGTCCTTTGACTAGATCTCTTGTAATTAATTTGGAGATTAAGTCCATGCTAGCATGCCCTAACCTACGATGCCATAACCAACTAGTCTCATTGACTTTGGGATTCATGGCTACAAGACATTGGCCATCCTTCATGGTGAGATCATCAAGATCTACCATGTAAACATTTCCATGCCTATGTCCTGTGAGTATGATCTCATTGTCAATTGGACTACTAATTATGCATAGTGATGATTCAAATGATACTTTAAAGCCCTTGTCACAAAATTGACTTATACTTAATAAATTATGTTTTAGTCCATTAACTAACAATACATTATCAATAAATGAGGAGGGTGATATGGAGATTTTACCAACACCAATAATTCGGCCTTTAGCATTGTCTCCAAATGTGACTACTCCTCCTTCTTTTTGATTCTAAGGTGACGAAGAGACTCTTGTCACCGGTCATATGCCTTGAGCAACCACTATCAAGATACCACATTCTCTTTTATTTCCGGCTGCAAGGCATACCTGCAAAATGATCATGTGAAGCTCTTAGGTACCCAAGTTTTCTTGGGTCCTTCGTGGTTAGTGTAGTTGGTTCCCTTAGGCACCCATACTTTAGTTATGTTTTTTAGCTTTTACAAATGTACTCTTGTTAGTTTGGATTTTTCTTTGAATGCAAGAGTAGGCTTTATGTCCTTTCTTTCCACAAAGAAAGCATGTTGGTTTTTCAGTTTTTACGTCTTTTGCTTTTACAAAGAAATTCTTTAGATACTTTTGTTGCTTATTAGTTTTATATCCTAATCCGGCTTTATTGAAAACAGCTCTTTGATTTGAAAGAATAAGATTTAATTTTTCAGAGCTTTATGTGAATTTTTCAACAATTGGTTTGTACTTATGTACCTCATTCTTAAGATTTCAAATTTTCTTTAACTAGTTCTTCCATATCTTTTTTAAGAGATTCAACAGTTTGTGCAAGTGAGGTATTATTATCGAGTAGGGATTTTACTTTTAGATTTAATTCCTTAATTAGTATTTTTGCCTTTTCATTTTCAATGCTCAGTTTTGAATTTTTGGATTTCTAGGTTAGTAGTGTTAATATTTTTAACGCTCTCCTTTTCAATTAATAGGTTTTCAATATTTTCCTTTAGTTTTTGATTGGAGGCTTTTAATTCTTTATTCTTTGCTCCTAACATACTACAATCACCCATAAGTTCTTGAAAAGCTTCATATAATTTTTCTAAAGTAAAATTTATGGTTGGGTTTTGACATACCTCGTCGTCTTCGAACGCCATGAAGCATAGATTGGCGGTCTCTTCCTTCTCTTCCTCGGAGGATGATGTGTCACTATCATCCCATGTTGCCTTCAATGCCTTCTTCTTCTTCTTTCCAAAAATACTTCTTTTGTTGAGGGCATTCGGAACGAATGTGTCCCGGTCTCTTGCAATCATAGCATATGATTGGGTCTCTTTCTTTTTCTTTTTCTTTTCCCAATCATTTCTCCCTCCAAACTTTTTCTTTGGAAAGGGTTTCTTTTTTCCTCCATGAATTTTTTAAAACTTCCTAACTATCAAACCCAAGTCCTCGTCCTCACTTTCTTCCTCACTCTCACTACTTTCCTCTTCACACATACTCGAGGTAGCCTTGAGTGCAATCGTTTTCTTCTTTGGCAAGTCATCCTCATGTTGCTTCATCAGTGAGCTCATGCGTCATCAATGAGCCCAAAAGTTGTTCTAGCCCCAAGGTGTTGAGGTCCTTAGCTTCTACGATCGCCGTGACTTTTGCTTCCCATGCTTTTGGCAAAGACCTGAGAATTTTACTCACAAGTTCCGGGTTAGTATAAGATTTACCCAAGCTCTTTAGACCATTAGTAATATCAGTAAAACGTGTGAACATGCATGTGATGGTTTCATTAGGTTCCATCTTAAACAATTCATATTTGTGAACTAGAATGTTCACTTTGGACTCTTTAACTTGATTTGTACCCTCGTGGGTAACTTCAAGCCTATCCATATTTTCTTAGCGGAAGTACATGTGGAGACTCTATTGAACTCATTTACATCTAAAGACACAAAATAATGAGTTCATGGCTCTAGAATTGAGTTGAGCCATCCTATCATCATTCTCATCCCAATCCTCCTCAGGTTTGGGAACTCGAATGCCATTGACCATGTGTGATGGTTCTTGTGGTCCCTTGACTATAACCCTCCACAAGGCATAGTCTTGTGCTTGAATGAAGATTTCTCATTCTAGTCTTCCAATAGGTATAATTTGTCCCATTGAAGAGTGGAGGTCTATTGGTTGCTTGGCCCCTCGGCAGGAACATTGTTAAAGGGTGTTGCCATCTAGATCTTTGGCTAAGACGGTTAGGTCTTTCAAGAAATACACAGAGCACCTGCTCTGATACCACTTGTTGCCCAGAGATGGTCACCCAAGAGGGGGGTGAATTGGGTGTTTTAAAACTTTTGACTAATTAAAAATAAACACACGAATATTTGCACTAAAGTAAAGAAGGGGAATGAGAAAGGTCAATCGCAAACACAAGGTTTTATAGTGGTTCGGAGCTTCCACTGCTCCTACATCCACTCCCCAAATCACCTTTTGGGAATTTCCACTATAATCCAAGATTACAGTACGGTAGTTTTGCGAGTTCACTACCCAACTCGTTGTTTTACACCGGGCTCACAACAAATCCTAAAACCCCCAATTTCACTTAGGCTTGGGACGCCTTTTCCCTTGTTCCAAGTCCCTTGACTGGAACAAGCACCACAATGAAAGAGTTTACAAAAGAAAGGGAAAAGCTTCTAAAAAGCAAATATTGCAATTATGAACAATAGAACCCGGAAGAATCCTTTTGCCGTTGGAAGCGTGGGAGATGTTGATTCTTCCGATGTGGAGCGCGTAGGATTGAGTGTGAGCTTTGAATCCCGAGCGCACGAGAGTGGTTGAGCTTGAAATCACTTGGGAAGCTTTGAAAACACTTGATTTCTTCACTTGAATGCACTCACTCCCTTGAACTTTTCTTCTTACTTCTCTCTTGAATGATCTAGCTTTGGGTTGGGTGAAGAGTTGTTGAGAAGCACTTAAGAGGGTCCCTTTTATAGCCCAAAAAGCAAATATAGCCGTTAGAGACAAAGTAAAAAGGATTTGGAAATTCAAACCAAACCTGAAAAGCTGTCAGTCGCGTTCCCAGGCACTCCGGGGACGTCTCCGCTTCAACGAGAGACGTCTCGGCTACAAGATTTTACTTTTTCCGTTGTCTGGGTCGACTCGGCACTTTAAGGGGACGTTCTCGGCTTGTCTGCACTTTTGAATGGGGACGACTCCCGCTGCTTTGGGGACGGACTCCGCTTCTTTATCTCCGAAAAACATGTCCTCTGGAATTCCCTGAGAGAGTCGACTCCGCTCCTTCAGGGGACGTCTCGGGTTGTCTGCACTTTATGCATGGGGGACGACTCCCGCTGTACAGTGGGGACGTCTCGCGCATATCTCTTGAAAACTGCCTTTCTGCGCCACTGAGAGAGTCGACTCCGCTACTGAGAGAGTCGACTCCGCTAACGCGGGGACGACTCGGCAGTTGCCGGGGGACCGTCTCCAAGATGTGCCAGTTCTTCCTGTTTGTGCCAGAGACGTCCCTGAAACTATCCGGAGACGTCTCGGGCTGTCCCTGATCTGTTTTCTTTAACTCAAAATATTCTTCAATAAATTCATAAAAATTATGGGAACTTGCCTAGACATTTCTTAACAATATTCTCAATAATCACATGAATTCCTCAATTAAATTGTTAAGATAAATGGAATTTACTCTAGTGTTTTGTATTCATCAAAATCCATTAGGGGGTCAACATTGTGAACAGTGGCGGCTTGAGAAAGAAGTGTTTTCGAAACGACAAAGTTAGGGTTAAAAAGTTGGATCCCGACTGCGAGTCGACTCCACTGAGTCGCGAGTCGACTCGACCTCGAGTCGACTCTAGAATATGCGCGAGTCGACTCTCCTTATGCGCCTGTAGACCTCGAGTCGACTCCCGACTATATGCGAGTCGACTCCCCCTCTGCTGCCATCTTTGTGAGTCGACTCCCGCAAATGCGCGAGTCGACTCCCCCTCAGGAGCCGACTCTGAAACTTACTCGAGTCGTCTCTAACTTTGGCACGCACCTAAAAATCATGCTATGTTTGTGCCAAACGAGGAAAAATCACTAAATTAAGATCTGATTTGATGATCATTGAAGAGAAACTCTATTTTAACCACAAACTAATCATCAAAATCAATGAATCTAGTGGAAACTACCACTAGGATGGATCAATCACTCCTAATCCCTCCTAAGCACACTAAACCTCTCTTCACTTAGGGGTTTTGTAAAAATATCTGCTAATTGATCATCAGTACAAACAAATTGGAGTGTCACATCACCATTCAATACATGATCTCTTATGAAGTGATGTCTTATCTCAATGTGTTTAGTTCTTGAATGCTGAATTGGATTTTTAGTTAGATTAATGGCACTTGTATTATCACAATTAATGGGAATTTTATCTTGTTTAATGCCATAATCTAGTTGTTGTTTAATCCACAAGATTTGAGCACAACAACTCCCGGCTGCAACATATTCAGCTTCAGCAGTAGATAATGCAACCGAGTTTTGTTTCTTGCTAAACCATGAGATAAGGTTTTCTCCTAGAAATTGACAACACCCGCTGGTACTTTTTCTATCAAGCTTACATCCAGCGAAGTCTGAATCTGTGTATCCTATTAAGTTTAGGCTAGATTCTTTAGAGTACCATAACCCTATATTCTTAGTTCCTATTAAGTATTTAAAAATTCTCTTAACTGCAACTAGATGTGATTCTTTAGGATTAGCCTGATATCTAGCACACATGCAAACACTAAACATAATATCAGGTCTACTTGCAGTTAGATACAATAAGGATCCTATTATACCGCTATACAGTTTCTGATCTACAGATTTACCTGATTCATCTTGGTCTAATTTGCATGATGAGCTCATGGGGGTGCTGATTGACTTGTTTCCCTCCATATCAAACTTCTTGAGCATCTCCTTGATATATTTGGCTTGATTGATGAAGATGCCTCCTTCAGACTGTTTGATTTGAAGCCCGAGGAAGTAGTTCAGCTCTCCCATCATGCTCATCTCAAATTCACTCTGCATCAAATCAGCAAATTCTTCGCAGAGGCGATTGTTAGTAGCACC
>NW_024069156.1:0-65770 GCF_009389715.1 Phoenix dactylifera
CTTATAGGTCTCTACCTCTCCATCCGAACCTTTTCCTTTTGTAGATCCATTTGCATCCAATAGGTACAATACCTTCAAGTGGGTCTGACTAAGGTCCAGACTTGGTTGGAATGCATGGAGTCTATCTCTGACTTCATAGCTTCCAGCCATTTCTCGGAATCGATATCAGATATCGCCTCGTTGTAGGTTTTGGGATCCTGTATGTGATCCCTATCTCCCACTAGGAACATTTCCCTCGGTATCCTCTTCTAGTATACCTAAGTATCTATCGGGAGGATGGGAACCCTACTAGATCTACGAGGTGGTCGAGGGACATCGTGGTACTGGCTCCTTATGAATAGGTTCTATAGGATCCATGGCTCGTTGCTTTTCAGAGACTTTCTCTTCAAGCTCAATTTTCCTCCCACTGCCTCTATCAAGGATAAACTGATTTTCCAAGAAGATGGCATGACGGCTCACAAACACATTGTGATCCTCTGAGACGTAAAAATTGTATCCTAATGACTCTTTAGGATATCCTATAAAACGAGCACTTATGGTCCTAGCCTCTAACTTGTCTGCCTGTAGTCTCTTGACGTGGGCCGGACATCCCCAAATCTTGAGATGACCCAGACTTGGTTTCTTACCATGCCATATCTCATACGGTGTGGTAGGAACGGATTTAGAGGAAACTCTATTCAATAAATAAATCGCTGTGAGTAAGGCATCTCCCTAAAGGAACATAGGTAAATCAGTGAAGCTCATCATGGACCTGACCATATCCAATAGGGTCCGATTCCTCCTCTCTGACACCCCGTTGAGTTGAGGTGTACCTGGAGGTGTCCATTGTGAGACTATGCCGTTTTCTTTGAGATAGTCCCGGAATTTCCCACTAAGGTATTCTCCTCCTCGATCTGATCGAAGAGCCTTAAGAGGTTTTCCAGTTTGTTTTTCTACTTCATTCTTGAACTCTTTGAACTTTTCAAAAGACTCAGACTTGTGTCTCATAAGATACACATACCCATACCGTGAATAATCATCGGTAAAGGTAATGAAGTAAGAATATCGTCCCCTGGCTAGCACATCGAATGGGCCACATACATCTGTATGTACTAGGGTAAGTATTTCAGTGGTCCTCTCCCCATGTCCTACAAAGGGCAGTCTAGCCATCTTTCCTTGAAGACAGGACTTGCAAACTGGATATGACTCGGAAGTCAATGAGCCGAGAAGCCCATCTTTATCCATTTTGTTCATTCTGTCTTCTCCAATATGGCCAAGCCTGAGGTGCCACAAATATCTTTGGTTTATCTCATCTCTGGATCTTTTGGATCCTTTGGCACTCACATCTTGCTCGGTAACATTCACAGATACATCCATATGTAAATGATAGAGACTGTCAATCATGAAACCACGTGCGACTATTTTATTTCTTAAATAAATAGAACAGCAGTCTTTGTCAAATGTAAAAACATGACCTTCCTGTGCTAGACATGAAACAGAAATCAAATTTCTGCTAGCAGCAGGTACATAATAGCAGTCTCTAAGTATTAAACTAAATCCAGACGGTAGTCGCAGATAGTAGGTGCCCACAGCCACAGCAGCAACTTTTGCCCCGTTGCCAACCCGAAGGGTTACCGCACCTTCCGCCAGCCTTCTACTTTCCTTTAGACCTTGCATGGTAGTGCACAAATGAGCACTAGAACCAAAATCTATAACCCAACTAGAAGTAGAAGAAACCGTTAGATTAGTTTCAATTATGAGCAAGTCTATACCTTCTGAAGGTGTGTCACCTTTCTTGTTCTTCAGGCTCTCGAGGTATGAAGGACAGTTTCTCTTCCAGTGGCCTTCGACATTGCAGTGGAAACATTTTCCTTTGCCGTTAGCCTTTTTCTTTTGAACTTTCTTCTTTGGCTTCTTGTCCTTCTTCTGCTTCTTAGCAGGCTTCTTTTTCTTCCAAGTAGACTTTCTCTTGGAACCAGAAGTCAACTCAGCAGCAAGGACATTGCCCCTTGAACCTTTCAAGGCTCCCTCAGCAGTTACCAACATGTTGATTAGTTCAGTCTTAGTGCATTCAATCTTATTCATGTGGTAGTTTACTATAAACTGACCAAATGAATCAGGAAGTGACTGTAGGATCAAATCCACTTGTAATTCCTTGTGCATGTCCATACCGAGCTTCTCAAGCTCCTCTAGGTCCTTGATCATGGTCAGACCGTGATCATGGACAGACTGCCCTTCGCGCATCTTCGCTTTGAAGAGCCTCTTGGACACTTCAAAACGAGCTGTGCGACTCTGCTCACCATACAACTCTTGCAGGTGTGCCAGTATGTCCCTAGCAGTCTTCATATTTTCATGCTGGCATTGGAGTTCATTAGACATGGATGCCATCATATAGCATTTTACTCTAATGTCATCATCCAACCACTTTTTATGCATCTCACGCTGAACATCAGTAGGACGTGTTGGTAGTGTGGGGATATCTGAATCGAGTATGTAGCCTATTTTCTCACAGTCCAAAACAATTTTGAGATTTCTAAGCCAGTCCTTGTAATTGGTTCCGGTCAGTCGGTTGGTCTCAAGAATACGGGTCAAAGGGTTTGAAGCCGACATTGTATCTTCAGAGAGTAAAGATTCTAGTTAGACTTTTGTACTTGATCCTAATCTGTTCTAAGGTCTTTTAGAACAAATGTAACTCCCACTATTTTCTCGAATCCCTCACACTCCCCTGGTAGGGAAACGGAAATCCCACACGACTAGGATTTCTAGTGGGTACTGCGGTCCCACCAATTTACATGCCACCTCACCTAACAGTTATTGGTGACACATAGATTGATGAATGTACAACTCTTGTACAATGCTTCTCAAGCATGTTGCAGTGTAACTTGGTCTCTAAGCCATGAAAACCTCACCTAACAGTTATTGGTCCCATTTCTTAATTAAGTCAGACCCACCGTATAACCGTAGGAATAAAGTCGTCATTGGGTCCTCACCTAACAGTTATTGGTGCCCAACCCCACCTTTACCCTACAACATCTCATGTCTATAGAGAGGTCCAGCCCCCCGATGCAACTTGACCACTGTGTCCAGCCGAGACAAATCAACATCAGAAAGACCTTAGCAGCTCTACTACAGTGGAAGACCTATTGACTTAATATTGGTTAATCAGGTCTTAGTGTTTGCAACTTGAGCTCTTCATAAGAGGTAATCGAACAATTGGCCAGGTAAGCAGGTGGGAGGCTCCCCTTACTCAGAGAGTAAGGTCCTAATTAAGTAACCACCTTTCATGCTTTCCTAGACACCAATTAGATCAATTAATCTAATATGACTTGCTCATGTCGGTTCACTCTCGACTTGATTGAGGAGGTTTTGATTTAGGTCTCAATTGGGTTTGCTACATCACATGTAAACCTATCTACCCGACTCTCATTCACATCACATGCAAACGGTACATCACAGGCAGTTATAATCGCAGCATCAAATTAAAGCTAAACTTTAACTAGGTGATGATCATGGATTCTAATTAGGTCGTATTACAAGCACATGCACATCAATCGATCAAGTGGTCTTCAACTCTTGAATTGGTTCCAAGCCTCCTTGATTCGATCCTTGATCAACTCTTGATCCCATCGCCATCAACTGCTTAGATCACCTTTCATCTCATGCCTTTGCTTCAACTTGACCGTTGATGTACATCACATCACAGAAATACAACCAGATGTAAAATAAAAATAAAATAAATTACATCTCCTTTTAGGAGGCACGCAGGCCTCTCAAAATATAAAATAAGATGCATGCAAGCATCTACAAAATTACATGACATTACAGATCACATCGCAGGTCATTACATTCGATACCAAAAGGGTTTGAATCCTATGATCATCACCACATGCATCTCATGCATGATTTTATCTAATCTGATTTTAATTTTATTATGCAACCATCTGAGATCCAGATCATGCAATACCTTAATTTTAAACATCATAATCATATCATAATTTTAAAACTAACATCGCATGATCGATCTAACAAAATCAGCATGCTTAAAATTTTCAGCAACACAAAATTTCAGCACGCAGAATTTTTCAGCATGCATAATAATTAAAAAATCAGAACTAATTCATAATTAATTAACTATTATCTTAATTGGATCCCCAAAACCATGGCTCTGATACCACTGTTGGATTGCCCCACAGCGGCGCGACGTTCGCGGCGGAATCCGCATGCCGGGCCCGGTGCATCGCATACGCCGGAACAGGATCGGGTAGATTTCAAAATTTTTCTGAATCAAAACGATTCAGAACCCTTTTGAATTAAGATGGGGACTAAACTAAGATCTAATAATTAATTATGAATTGTTAAACTACTAGAAAATCAGAAATATAAAATTTCAAATGAAGATCTCATCTTCACCTTTGTGCGGGTAGAAGAACACCGCAACCGATGATCGTGGTTTGGTTCCTTGTAGCCGCACAAACGTCCGGCCTCTACAAGTATCCACACGAGGTTGCTGAAGATCAGAGATGGGGCTTCACCGGGGTGCTAGCTCCTTGCAAAAGCCTCTCTTGGATGTCGAAGAAGAAGGAAGAAGAAATCACAAGGATCCCACCTTGTGCAGCCTTCAAAAGGAAGAAGAAAACCCTTCACCTTTTTTTATTCTTTTCTCTCCCTATTTGCTGATTTAAAAATCCCAAAAATTCCTTCTTGCTGCCCCACGGCTGGGAGAAGTTCTTCTCTTCAAACATGGGACGTGGGGCTCCCTTTTTATGGGGTTCAAAACCCTATGCGCCAGGAAACCTATTCCTAATAGGTTTCCTGGTGCCTTTCTTTATTGGCGGGCCCCTTGATTCTTGGAAAGAATCAAGGGGCATTGGCTCCCAGCAAAGAAGGAGAGGGGGCCACGCCCCTCCTTGTCCTCTTGGCTGCCCCCTCTTGCCTATTTTGACCCCTCAAAATAAGGCATCAAGAGGGAGGCTCCAATAATAGGAAAAGGCTAAATTTGGCAGGATTTTCAAGGACTCGATCTAGCCAACTTTTGACTAGGATTTGAGTCAAATTTCTTTGGGTCAGACCCAACATAATTTGACTCAATTAATCAGCAAAAGACTTAATTATAATCTAATTATAATTATTTAATTCTTCCATTTAACTCACTAACTCTTAGTGGGTTATTTTGTACATCAATCTTATTGACAATTGACATTGTGATTCCAAATCACAAATCGACAATCCTAATAATCAGAACCTCTAATGTGTGTGACCTCATAGGTTCTAATCTGACTGGTAATGAGACATATTGAGATCTCCATCTCAGTATCATTGAAAACTCCTTTCAATGGGTTGGAACGATTCCAACTCTACTCATTAGGGTTTATCGATCATCAAGATAATCCCTATGAGTCCCACCATCCACCAGTGACACCTAGCAGCATGTAGTGGCTACCCAGCAGAATAGAATGATGAACCTCTAGGTGCAGTTGTCATGTGTTACAGTCCTTCTATCGTGGATCCCTACAAGACGGAGGTCATGGATAACTCGTCAAACCCCTTCGTCTGTCATATGTCAAAATTTATTCGACTTAAGTTCGAGAGTGGAAAACTCTTTCTCCACTGTGCATACTGCCCCGGCCGAGGTCTTACGAACTCAGTCTTATAAATCACATAGGATCTCTCCTTATCTATCAAGGTCGATAGATTCCATATAGGTGCATACCCTACTCCTACAGTAAACTTACTGCAGCCAATCTACACTGCATGGACCCATATGGCTAGAGACCATGTATGTGTGCAGTCAAACTACAATAACCTCACTGTGAGTAGCCGAAGCACCGCAGGTCAAAGGACCAGTCACACTACTGCAACATCAAACAAGTCACTGACGAGTGGATAGACATCCAAGTGACTTCTTGTCTTGGTCACGCTCAGTACCCTTGTTCTCTAACAAGCACCTGCACTATCACTTCAGTGTCCCTACACTGTGGACTCAAGTCTCGTCCATCCAGAAGGAAAGTGATCTGTGCACTGATCGGATCGATCACCGTCCTCGTGATGATCCATTGATCAAGAGCATTTAGAAACTAATCACCAATGATACATGGCTCAAATTCTCAACTCTTGAGAATATGTATCATCATCTTATTAATTTCTTGGACGATTCATGGACACATAAACAATATGAATGAAAAGATGCCTTTTATTTATTCAATAATAAATAGTCAAGTACAAAATTATGTCCCTAGAATCAACAATGTGTCAGCCAAATTGGCTTCTAGGGCATACATCTAACATGTGACTAGCCTTTGGTTCTTCTTCAAAGATCCTTTCTTCTTCTTCCTCCTTCCAAGCATAATCAAGAGTTGATTAAAAGGAAGAAATCAGCCATCAAAGTTATCTCTGCAAGGGAGCTAGCACCCCGGGGAGATAGAAAGCTTAGATCGGTTTTCTGCTTCATGTGGATACCCGTAAAGACCGGGCACTTGAACGGCTTCAAGCGAACCTTCGTCCAAAACCACGATCATCAGTTTGCGGTGATCATCTACCCGCACAAGGTGAAAATCTAATCTTCTAATGTTATTTAAAAGTTTTTAATCCTTATCTATCTACGAACGATTTTTAAACAACGCTCATGCGATGAACGGTTGATCCCGCATATGCCTCTTCCGCTGCATCTAAAATTTTTTTAATTTTCTGCGGCATGGGCGAGTTCCCAAAAAAATCAAGTTTTATAAAATGATCAAACTCAATAGTTGTAGTTTATCATATCCAAATATTTTAATTGGATCTGATTGTGGCTCAGTGGTCGAGCCCGAGTTCCCAAGGATAACCTAAATCAACTTGATAAACCAATTGGTGTCTAAGGTAAGTCGGCATTTGATCATGGTTTTTAATTAGGGCTACCTCTTACCTGGCCAACATAGTTGGTGTCTAAGAAAGAGGTTAATGGCATAACCCTCTCATGATCTCCCTTACTTGGCCAATTTGGTCGATCAAGTTTTGATTAAGGTACCTTGAGACTTGGCACTCACCCATGCCATTAAGGAAAATCAGTGTGATTGATTTAGGTGTCTAATAGACCAATAAGAGCTAGTCCTCTGTATGATTTGGTGAAGTCAGTAGGAGGATTTAGAATTATCGGTCAGTGTCATATATCAATTAAAATTCTCTAAATTATTAGGTCCTTAAAATGATAAAGTTATATAGATAACTAGATCATAGCTTCCCATTAAGGTGAATGATAATGGGTCCAATATTACAGTTGAACATGCAGGATGCTTCCATCTGGTGTTCCTCTGAATACTGGAATTATCCTTCATTATATGATAGCTTTTTGAGCTATCTAATTGTGATTAGGTTGGCCGAGCCTTCCTCAAGCCTGATCATACATTAGGTAGTGTCATCGAGTTAGTTCATTAATGGTTGGACCTAACCAGGATTTTCAGTGGAGGCCTCCGCCTACTGATTACCACCTGGGGCAAAATTGATTACTAGAAATTGTTTAAAGAAATAATTGGTAATGTACATACTCTTAGATGCACATGGGTTGGCCGAGCCTTCCTCGGGCCCGTATGCAGTCTATGCGGATTCTAATACCCACTAGGGAATTAAAGTAATTCCTCGAATTAAAGGTAGAGGCTATTAATTCGATTAAAATAGTGGAAGAAAACTTTAGATAAAGTCCAAGTCTTTAGGATTAAATAAATCATATACTGATTAGTTTGGTTTTTCCTTTATTTTTCAGATATGGCTAACTCATTGTCCCTCCGAACACTATTAGACAATGATAAGCTTAATGGACCTAACTTCGATAGCTGGTATCGAAAGTTGAAAATAGTATTAGAGCATGAGCGGATTCTGTATGTGATATCAGATCCTGCACCTGAGGAACCTGCAGCCAATGCACCACGTGCAATCAGAGACGCTTATCAAAAGTGACTCAACGATCGCACTACAGTGCGCTGCATCATGAGGGCCTCGATGAATGACGAGTTTAGTCGTAAATTCGAGGAAGCACAGCCAGTGAAAATCCTTCAAATGTTGAAGGAGTCTTTCGGCACACTTGATGATGTTGAACGACATAAGACCTCCTGCGCTATATTCAATGCCCGCATGAGGGAAGGGGCATCGGTCACCGATCATATATTGTACATGGTCGAACAAATCGATCACCTAAGTAAACTTGGCTTTTCTTTGCAGGAGCAATTGGGCAAGGACGCCATTTTGAACTCACTTCCCAAGTCCTACCTGACCTTCCTTAGTCATTATAGAATGACTAAACCTGAAGTATCCTATCATGGTTTGCTAGGTTTACTGCAAACCTATGAGAAGGATCACCAACTCAAAAAGGAGTCGGTGAATGTAGTAGGTGGGACTTTTGCAGGACTTTCTTCCTTTAAGAAAGGAAAGAAGAAGAAGGTGCAGAAAGCTCATGCTAGGTCTCTAAGCCCAGCCAGACTAAGAAGCGTAAAGCCGATAAGAGCAAGGCAGAGTGCTTCTTCTGTAAGAAGATGGGTCATTGGAAGCAGAACTGTCCGGCTTACATAGCGTCCCTTGATCCAAACAGGCCTAAGAAGAAAAAGCAGCAAACAGTTGCTGCACAAGGTAATTATATGATAACACCTTGTAATTTTTCTATTTATGATTCTACTGCTTGGGTATTGGATACCGGAAGTCCAATTAATATTTGCAATTCGTTGCAGAGACTTCAAGTTAGTAGAAGATTCAAGAGTGGCGAAAGATTTCTGAACGTTGGAGATGGAAGATCAGTTCCAGTCCTAGCTTTAGGAGTCATTGAGCTTGTTTTTGAATCTAGAGTCGTCATATTAGATGATTGTCATTATTGTCCAGCATTTTTGATGAATGTCATCTCTGTAGGCCTTTTGGCCAAAAATGGTTATTGTTTATCAATAAAAGAAAATTTTTGTGATATCATTCTGAATGGTATTAAAATTTTTCGTGGACAATTGAAACATGACATTTATACTCTATCACTGCCTGTGAATGTAATGTACACTTCAAATAAACGCCCTAAGTTAGATAATGTCAATGAAGTCTATTTGTGGCATTGCCGGCTAGGTCACATAAATAAAAACATGATAAACAGGTTAGCCCAACAGGGCATTTTGGAAATCAATGATTGTGAATCATTGCCAACCTGTGAATCCTGTCTTCTGGGTAAGATGACCAAGTCACCTTTTTCTGGAAAGGGTGAACGAGCTAGCGATGTTCTTGGCCTCATATATACTGATGTATGTGGACCTATGAACTAAGTGCCAAAGGTGGTTATGCCTACTTCATAACCTTCATAGATGACCTATCCAGGTATGGGTATGTCTATCTGATGAAGCATAAGTCAGAATCATTTGAAATGTTCAAACGGTTTCGTAATGAAGTAGAAAAATAGATTGGAAAGAGTATTAAGATCCTTCGATCAGACCGAGGAGGAGAATATCTTTCTGGTGATTTTTTGACTTATCTAGAAAAAAATGGGATTCTCTCACAATGGATCCCTCCAGGAACACCTCAGCACAATGGTGTATCCGAAAGGAGGAATCAATCTCTGTTAGACATGGTTCGATCCATGATGGGGTTTACTAGTCTGTCTGTATCTTTTTGGGGTTATGCTTTAGAGTCTGCGTGTATAATACTAAATAAGGTTCCAAGTAAGTCTGTTGAGAAGACTCCATATGAGATATGGACTGGGCATAAGCCGACACTTCATATCTTAGGATTTGGGGATGTCCGGCTTATGTTAAACGTTCTCAAACTGACAAACTTGGTTCTAGATCCGATAAGTGTTATTTTGTAGGGTACCCCAAGGAAACTAGGGGTTATTACTTCTACCTTCCTAATGGACAAAAGGTGTTCGTAGCACTTAAGGCAACCTTTTTGAAAAAGAAATTCCTTAGTGAAGGAATTGTTGCCTCTAAGGTTGAACTTAGTGAAGCTCAACAGATGGAAGATTTAACACAATCTATTGAATCCACAGATTCAGATTCGATTAGATCAAACTCGGAGCCCAATTTAGAAGCACCATTAAGACGGTCAGTAGAGTACCGCGTCAAGTGGACAGATACTACGGTTTCTTGGTCCAAGACGCAGATCCCATTGAGCTTGATGAGAACAATGAGGATCCGATCACCTATATGGATGCTATGCAGAGGTCCGACTCTGAGTTATGGCTTAATGCCATGAGATCCGAAATGGAATCCATGGAAATCAATAGTGTATGGACACTAGTTGTGTTAGATGTATGCCTTAGAAGCCAATCTGGCTGACACATTGTTAATTTTAGGACATAATTTTGTACTTGACTATTTATTATTGAATAAATAAAAGAAATCTTTTTCATTCATATTATTTATGTGTCTATAAATCGTCCAAGAATTAATAAGATGATGATGCAAATTCTTAAGAGTTAAGAATTTGAGCCATGCATCATTGGTGATTAATTTCTGAATGCTCCTGATCAATGAATCATCATGAGGACGGTGATCGATTTGATGAGATCAGTGCACACATTGCTTTCCTTGTGGATGGACGAGACTCGAGTCCACGGTGTGGCGACACTGAAGTAATAGTGCAGGTGCTGTTAGATGTATGCCCTAGAAGCCAATCTGGCTGACACATTATTAATTCTAGGGACATAATTTTGTACTTGACTATTTATTATTGAATAAATAAAAGGCATCTTTTTCATCATATTGTTTATGTGTCTATGAATCGTCCAAGAATTAATAAGATGATGATGCATATTCTTAAGAGTTAAGAATTTGAGCCATGCATCATTGGTGATTAATTTCTGAATGCTCCTGATCAATGGATCATCACGAGGACGGTGATCGATCCGATCAGTGCACACATTGTTTTCCTTATGGATGGACAAGACTTGAGTCCACAGTGTGGCGACACTGAAGTAATAGTGCAGGTGCTTGTTAAGAACAAGGGTACTGAGCATGACCAATACAAGAAGTCACTTGGATGTCTATCCACTCGTCAGTGACTTGCTTGATGTTGCAGTAGTGTGACTGGTCCTTTGACCTGCGGTGCTTCGGCTACTCACAGTGAGGTTATTGTAGTTTGACTGCACATACACATGGCCTCTAGACATATGGGACCATGCAGTGTAGATTGGCTACAGTAGGTTCACTGTAGGAGTAGGGTATGCACCTATATGGAATCTATCGATCTTGGTAGATAAGGAGAGATCCTATGTGATTTATAAGACTGAGTTCATAAGACCTCGGCTGGGGCAGTATGCACAGTGGAGAAAGAGTTTTCCACTCTCGAACTTAAGTCTAATAAATCTTGACATATGACAGACGATGGGGTTTGACGAGTTGTCCATGACCTCCGTCCTGTAGGGATCCACGATAGTAGGACTGTATCACACGACAACTGCACCTAGAGGTTCATCATTCCATTCTACTGGGTAGCCACTACATGCTGCTAGGTGTCACTGGTGGATGGTGAGACTCATAGAAAATATCCCGATGATCGATAAATCCTGATGAGTTGAGTTGGAACTGTTCCAACCTATTGAAAGGAGTTTTCAATGATATTATGATAGAGATCGCAATGTATCTCACTACCAGTCAGAATAGAACCTATGGGGTCACACACACTAGAAGTATTGACCGATCCGATGGTTGAA
Source organism: Phoenix dactylifera (assembly GCF_009389715.1). Classification (NCBI taxonomy): domain Eukaryota; kingdom Viridiplantae; phylum Streptophyta; class Magnoliopsida; order Arecales; family Arecaceae; genus Phoenix; species Phoenix dactylifera. The sequence goes on from NW_024069156.1 coordinate 11,627, forward strand.
TTGTGATTATGAATCACGAGTAATCAATTCGATTAATAAACAGTTGAAGATGAAATAAGGGGAGTTGATTAATTGGACTTAAACACGAATCCTACTTGGAGTAGGATTTCTGGAGTCCTAATTGGATTAGGACTGGGAATCCTACTTGGAGTAGGACTGGGATTCCTACTTGGAGTAGGATTCCTACAATCCTAATTAGATTAGGATTTTGAATTCAATTTGGATTCCTACTTAGAATATGATTCCTAGAAGTCCTAGTTGGATTAGGACTTCGGATTCAAATTAGAGTCCTAATTGGATTAGGACTAAAATTAAATAAGTCCTAATTGGATTAGGACTTCTTAAGTCCAAATTAGTTATTAATCCAATGAATTATGATGACTCCTAATTTGATTAGGATTGAAGGGTTCAATAGAGTCATGGTTCAATCAATTCCTAATTGGATTAGGATTTGAAGTGCACCCAATCCCTCTTTGGAAGAGGATTAAGCCACCTAGGGTTAGGCCCCATGCCCCACTTGATTAGATCAAGTAGGGGCGTGCGTGATGAAGGGTTAGGAGGGAGGGCTTGGCCGAAATCAAGGAAAAAGGAAGAGGGGGCGTGCGCCCCTCCTCTTGGCTCCAAAAAGGAAAATTATGAAGCTCCTAATAAGTAGGAGCTCCATATGCCTTTATAAGGAGTCAAAGGCCAAACCCTAGACCAACTTCTTCCTCTCCTCTTCCTTGTGCCGTGAGCCCTCTTCCTCCTATTCTTTTCAGCCGCAAGCCAGGTGAAAAAGAAAGGAAGCTTGGCGGCCTCCTCCCTCCTCCTTTGCATCATCCAACGCAAGGAAAAGCAAAAGGGTGCAAGGTGCTTTGAATCTTCTTCAAACTTCATCCTTCTTCTTCCTCCTCCCAAGCACAATCAAGTGTTGATCAAAAAGGAGGATATCAGCCATCAAAACCAATCTCTGCAAGGGAGCTAGCACCTCGGGAAGATTGAAGCGTTTGGATTGGTCCTCTGCTTCGTGTGGATATCCGTAGAGGCCGGACGCTTGTGCGGCTTCAAGCGAGCCTTTTTCCAAAACCACGATCATCAGTTTGTGTTGATCATCTACCCACACAAGGTGAAGATCTGATCTTCCTAATGTAGTCAAAAGTTTTTAATTCTAATCTATCTACGAACGGTTTTTGAACAACGTTCATAGGATGAACGTGTGATCCCGCGCATGCCTCTTCCGCTGCCATCTGAATTTTTTTTATTTTCTGCGGCATGGGCGGGTTCCCAATAGTGGTATCAGAGCCTAAGCTTCATAGTTTAAGATTAGAATTAATTGTAAACAGGCATATAAGATCTGAAAATTGAAAGATTATGCATGCTGAAATTTTTCTGCATGCAGATTTTTTCAAGGTTGCTGATTTTTGCATGCTGATTTTTATGTGATAGATTGATAATTCTAATTGCATTGTTAATAGGATTACAAAGTTTAGAATCATGTTTAGTATGATCAGCAACCCATGTCATGAGATGATCAATTAGATTTTAGATCTGAAAATTATAATTGTTGCATGTGGTGATGATCATAGGATTCAAACTCTTTTGGTATCAATTGTAAAGACCTGCGATGTGATCTACAATGTCATGTAATTTTTCAGATGCTTGCATGCATCTTATTTGATGTTTTGAGAGGCCTGCGTGCCTCCTAAAAGGGGATGTAATTTATTATTATTTTTATTTTATATCTGGTTGTATTTCTGTGATGTAATGTACATCAACGATCAAGTCGAAGATAGTGCATGAGATGAACGGCGATCTGAGTGGTTGATGGCGATTGGATCAAGAGTTAATCAGGGATCGAATTAAGAAGGCTCGGGACCAATTCAAGAGTTGAAGACCAACTGATCGATTGACGTGCATGTGCTTGTAATATGACCTAATTAGAATCCATGATCATCACTTATTTAAAGTTTAGCTTTAATTATTGCTGCGATTATAACTGCCTGCGATGTATCGTTTGCATGTGATGCGAATGTGAGTGGGGTAGATAGGTTTACATGTGATGCAAACTAATAGACCAATTCAAATGAGATCTAAACTAAAACCTCCTCAATCAAGTCGAGAGTGAACCAACATGAGCGAGTCATATTAGATTAATTGATCTAATTGGTGTCTAGAAAAGCATGAAAGGTGGTTACTTAATCAGGACCTTACTCTCTGAGTAAGGGGAGCCTCCCACCTGCTTACCTGGCCAATTGTTCAATTACCTCTTATGAAGAGCTCAAGTTGCAAACACTAAGACCTGATTAACCAATATTAAGTCCATAGGTCTTCCACCGTAGTAGAGCTGCTAAGGTCTTTCTGATGTTGATTTGTCACGGCTGGACACAGTGGACAAGTTGCATCGGAGGACTAGACCTCTCTATAGACATGAGATGTTGTAGGATAAAGGTGGGGTTGGGCACCAATAACTATTAGGTGAGGACCCAATGACAACTTTATTTCTACGGTTATATGGTGGGTCTGACTTAACTAAGGAATGGGACCAATAACTGTTAGGTGAGGTCTTCATGACTTAGAGACTAAGTAGCACTGCAACATGCTTGAGAAGCATTGTACAAGAGTTGTATACACATCTATTTATGTGTCACCAATAACTGTTAGATGAGGTGGCATGTAAATCGGTGGGACCGTAGTACCCACTAGAAACCCTAGTCGTGTAAGTTTTCCGTTTTCCTACCAGGGGAGTGTGAGGAATTCGAGAAAATAGAGGGAGGTACATTTGTTCTAAAAGATCCTAGAACAAGTTAGGATCAAGTACAAAAGTCTAACTAGAATCTTTACTCTTTGCAGATCATAATGTCAGCCTCAAACCCTTTGACCCGTATTCTTGAGACCAACCGATTGACCGGTACCAATTACAGAGACTGGTTTAAAAATCTCAAAATTATTCTAAGTTGCGAAAAAATAGGCGATGTGCTCGACAATGACATCCCCACATTACCAGCACGTCCGACTACTGATCAGCATGCGACGCATGAAAAGTTGACCGATGATGACAATAGGGTCAGGTGCTATATTATGGCATCCATGTCCAATGAACTATAATGCCAGCATGAGAATATGAAGACTGCTAGGGACATACTGGCACACCTGCAAGAGTTGTATGGTGAGCAGAGTCGCACAGCTCATTTTGAAGTGTCCAAGAGGCTCTTCAAAGCAAAGATCCGTGAGGGGCAGTCTGTCCATGATCACGGTCTGACTATGATCAAGGACTTGGAGGAGCTTGAGAAGCTCGGTATGAACATGCACAAGGAATTGCAAGTAGATCTGATACTTCAATCCCTTCCTGATTCATTTGGACAGTTTATAGTAAACTACCACATGAATAAGATTGAATGCACTAAGACTGAACTGTTAAACATGTTGGTAACTGCTGAGGGAGCCTTGAAACATTCAAGGGGCAGTGTCCTTGCTGCTGAGCTGACTTCTGGTTCCAAGAGAAAGTCTACTTGGAAGAAAAAGAAGCCTGCAAAGAAGCAGAAGAAAGACAAGAAGCCAAAGAAGGAAGTTCAAAAGAAAAGGGCTAAGGACAAAGGAAAATGTTTCCACTGCAATGTCGACGACCACTGGAAGAGGAACTGTCCTTCATACCTCGAGAGCCTGAAGAACAAGAAGGCTGACACACCTTCAGAAGGTATAGACTTGCTCATAATTGAAACTAATCTAACGGTTTCTTCTACTTCTAGTTGGGTTATAGATTCTGGTTCTAGTGCTCACTTGTGCACTACTATGTGTAGGGTTCTAGCATGTCATAATGGGCAGCGGAAGCTAGGGATTTTAAAAATTTTCTTAATAGAGTCCCTATGCATGAAACCCTTTTAAGCCTAGATCACCTTAATGAATACAATCAAATAATATAAAATAAATGCAGAATTAGTAGAATACCTCAAACGCTAATCCAAAGTGTACAATCTCCACGAGGCGTCCAAGTCTCCGCCCTCCAATGGTGATCCACACGAAAACTTGATCAAGACTTTAGCTCCAAAGACTTTTGATCCTTAATGCAGAATTCTTCTAAAGAACTCTAACGGCTTGCTTTCCTTCCTTTCTATTTTTCTTTAGCCTTCTAAAATCACTTCTAATCCTTTTGTCCTAATGAAGACCACCTTGTCTTGGCTTAGGACACACTAGAAGCAATGTTAGAAAGAAAGAAACTAATGTAAGAAAGAAGGAATATGAGAGAGAGAGAGAGAGTTGGATTGATTTCCGATGATTTAAAAACACCGGGAGCATTCCCTATTTATAGATGGCGTACGGATGCATTGTAGCCATCCATTCATGCATGAAGAGGGGCGTGAGATCAAGTGATGTGTCATTTGATGAGAGGGCATATCAGAAGTAGTTAGGATAAGATGAAGTGCTTATGATATGGCGCTTCATCCTTATCCATTCCCTAAGCATCTCTTCATGAAATCCACCGTACTCATGCCTCTCTTCATTTCTTCTCACGCATGAAAAATAGGGAGCATTCTCAACCATTGATCAAGGCTAGATGATGATCCAAAGGCCCTTATTGGTGGCGCCATAAGAAAGAAGGAGAGAGAGAATGATGCGGTTGAAGGGAAAGTAGTTAGGATATGATGACGTGTCATCTTTATCCAATCCAAGTGGCACTTCTTCATGAGGCGCCATTCTAAATTCACCGTATTCCCTTCTTTCTCACGCCATCTGATGTTGACTAAGTCAATATCACAAGTCCATCACGAGATCATGATCTTCCATCATCCCATGATGAAGATCCAATGGCTCTAATCCATGGCGCCATCCATTTGATCCTTCTCTTCATCCAAATGTTGATCCAACGGTCAAAATTAAATGTTTTATCAAATCTAATCCAATTAGACTCAAATCAAGCCAATTTAGGTGCCAACTCTTGGCTAACCCATGTTAGAATATGATCTAATCAAATTAGATCAATTAAGAATCAGATTCGAATCCAATTCGAATCAGATTCGAATCCAGTTCGAATCAGGAGCTAAGGTTTGCAACACCTGCTAGGATGTTTATCTTGCAAACATGATCTAATCCAATTAGACCCTTGATAAGTTTTCTTGTGTGTGACCCATTGGGTTCCATACTTAGCCAGCAATAGGTGTGAGTGCGAGTTGACCCAACTTGATTAGAACTCTTCTAATCGATTTAAGTCCAAACTGCGCGAACCCGAACTTAACAATTAGAATCCTTTCTAATTGATGATCGAATTAAACTCTTTAGTTCGATCAAACCTATAAGACAAGATTGATGTCTAGCAACGTGTCATGTCTACCCGAAAAATATAAAATTTGGTGGAAATACCAAAAATACCCTTCAGTGGCAAGTTACCATGCAATTCAATCCTTTAATCAAACTGCATCCCAAATATGTATATGAGTATGAATATATGTCAAACTCAATTTCATATTCATAGTTTTCTCAATCTTTTAATGATAATTCAAATAATGAAACATTAGAAACTCTTTCTAATTTTCATTCTGCTTTGATCAAAGGCTTCCTGAATTATCATATGATTAGAATAAATAGGATGCTATCTTCCCTTACTAGAAGTGATTAATTCCTTGTTGACCTACTCATAATCTTCGTACACAATCCACCATATCCAGAAGACCTCGTACATAACTTATTGTCATGAATGAGTGTAAACCAAAACATAGGTTCATGTGCACAAGATACCATGGTGATCTCAGGTCAAAGGATCAGTTGCACAACTCCCACTAAGAGAATCATCTTTTGACATATAAGTAAGATTTCATAAGATTTCTCTTTGTAGGTCAATTCAGTGAACTCATTCTTCTAATGAGCACCCATATCTTTGTATTAGTGTCTCCACACAAATGATTGTGAGATCAATCATCCTCTGCATCGAGCATACATAAGACATGCCAGTCTTTCCGGTAATCATTGATCCCCGACTCAATGTACCAATGACTGGGAATATTTAAGATTAGGATTTTAGGATTTTAAGTCTCACTAGTATGATCTCATCATAGTCTTAAAACCATTGCCCTAATCTAAGGAGTTTATCATAAATATAATCAACAGCATATGATAAAATATAATGCCTTTATTCATATTTAAATGTCATGTACATGATTTGAACAAATCAAAAGAAAAACCCTTCGTAATACATATTGCGATTGGCTTGTAGGGCATCTACTCTTTCAATCTCCCACTTGCACTAAAGCCAATCGCTCTTATATTTTATCCCCATACAATCGAGGTGGCGATCGAACTGCTGTTGTGGTAGAGCTTTAGTGAACGGGTCTGCTAGGTTGTTCTTGGTGTCTACTCGTTCAATGACTATGTCTTGTCTCTCGACAATCTCTCGAACAAGATGGAAGCGTCTTAGAATGTGCTTGGATTTGTGATGAGACCTTGGTTCCTTCGCTTGAGCAACAGCTCCAGTGTTATCACAATAAACTGGGACTGGTCCAGCAATCTCGGGAACTACTCCTAACTTAGAGATGAACTTCTTCATCCAGACAGCTTCCTTAGCGGCTTCACTTACAGCAATGTATTCTGCCTCAGTAGTTGAGTCAGCTACAGTTTGCTGTTTGGAACTCTTCCAGCTCACTGCACCACTATTTAGGGTAAAGACATACCCTGAAGTGGACTTGCTATCATCTGGATCTGATTGAAAACTAGAATCAGAAAATCCTTCTAGTTTCAACTCAGATCCTCCATAAACTAAAAAAATATCTTTAGTCCTTCTCAAGTACTTAAGAATATTTTTCACAGCTATCCAATGATCCTCTCCTGGATCAGCCTGAAATCTACTTGTTATGCCTAAGGCATAAGCAACATCAGGCCTAGTACATAGCATAGCATACATAATCGATCCTATTGCCGAAGCATAGGGAATATAATTCATTCTATTCCTCTCTTCAGATGTCTTAGGAGACATCTTCTTAGAGAGACGTATGCCATGACTCATAGGCAAATAACCTCTTTTACTTTCTTCCATGCTGAATCTTTTCAGCACATTATCTATGTACCTAGACTGGGACAAGCCTAGCATCCTTTTAGATCTATCCCTATAGATCTTTATACCAAGTATATAGGATGCTTCTCCCAAGTCTTTCATGGAAAAGCTTTTTGACAGCCAAGTCTTGACCGATTGTAACATTGGAATATCATTTCCAATGATCAGTATGTCATCTACATACAATATTAAGAAGACAATGGCACTCCCACTAGTCTTCTTGTACACACATGGTTCATCCACATTTTTGATAAAACCAAACTCTTTGACTGTTGTATCAAAACGGATGTTCCAACTCCTCGATGCTTGCTTTAATCCATAAATGGATCTCTTAAGCTTGCATACTTGATTTGCTCTCTTACTTGAGACGAATCCTTCTGGCTGTGTCATGTAAACTTCTTCCTCAAGATAACCATTAAGGAAGGCGGTTTTGACATCCATCTGCCAGATTTCATAATCATAGTATGCAGCTATTGCAAGCAAAATCCGAATAGATTTGAGCATAGCTACTGGCGAAAAAGTTTCATCATAGTCAATTCCTTGCTTTTGCCTGAAACCTTTTGCCACCAATCTAGCCTTGTAGGTTTCTACTTGGCCATCTACTCCAATCTTTTTCTTATAGACCCATTTGCAGCCTATAGGGTTTACACCCTCTGGTGCATCAACCAAAGTCCATACTTGGTTGGTATACATAGAATCTATTTCGGATTTCATGGCTTCTAGCCATTTGTCAGAGTCATTACTCATGACAGCTTCCGAATAGGTCAGAGGATCATTATTCTGAACAATGTGGGCTTCATCATTTTCAATGATGAACCCATATCTCTCAGGTGCTTTTCGCACTCTATCTGACCTTCGGAGAGGAGATGTGTGTTGTGGTTGTACCTCATCAATGGGTATATCTAGTTGAAGAATTTCTTGTGTTTCTATTTGTAGGTCTTGAACTTCTTCAAGTTCTATTTTTCTATCCTTGCCCTTTTCTAAGATAAACTCTTTTTCTAAGAAAATGGCATGCCTACCTACAAAAACTTTTTGTTCGGTAGGATGATAGAAGATGTATCCTATACTATCTTTAGGATAACCTACAAAAATATATTTATCTGATCTAGCACTTAGCTTGTGTCCAAAATTTCTTTTGACATAAGCTTGACAACCCCATATCTTAAGATACTTAAGATTAGGCTTCTTTCCTCTCCATATCTCATATGGAGTGCTAGGTACAGACTTAGAAGGTACCCTGTTTAATATTAGTGCAGCAGTCTCTAGGGCAAAACCCCAGAAGGAAATAGGAAGATCAGTAAAGCACATCATGGACCGTACCATATCTAATAAAGTACGATTCTTCCGTTCAGCTACACCATTTAATTGTGGCGTATACGGAGGTGTCCATTCAGAGAGAATGCCCTTTTCTTTAAGATGATTTAAAAACTCACTAGAAAGGTATTCACCTCCTCGATCAGATCGAAGGATTTTAATACACTTTCCGGTTTGTTTTTCAACCATACTTTGATACTCTTTAAACTTATCAAAAGCTTCGGATTTATGTTTCATAAGATACACATATCCGAATCTTGATAAATCATCAGTGAATGTGATGAAGTAAGAGTATCCACCTCTAGCTGGAGTTGTCATAGGACCACATACATCTGTGTGTATAAGTCCTAATAACTCACTTGCCCTTTCTCCATGTCTAGTGAATGGAGACTTAGTCATTTTACCCATAAGACAAGATTCACAAGTTCCTAATGATTCATAATCATAAGGATCAAAGAACTCTTCTTTGTATAACTTGTTGATTCTTGATTCACTTATGTGACCAAGTCGGCAATGCCAAAGAAGGGTGTTATTTACTTCCTCTCTCTTTCTTTTATTGCTTTTATTAATATGAAAGACATTGTCATTAAGTAATAAAACAAGAAGACCATTTTCCATAATGCCATTGCAAAAATGCTTATTAGAAAAATAAATAGAGCAACCATTGCCCTTTCCATTAATTTCAAATCCTTTCTTTAACAACAAAGGAATGGAAATTACATTTCTAATAATTTTGGGCATATAATAACAATCTTCTAATTGTAGGAGCTCTCCTGAAGGTAACTCCAAGTTGTAGGTTCCAACAGCTTCAGCCTGGATGGACTTTCTCCAGCGCCATATAGCTCGAAGTCACCTTTCTTCAAAATTTTAATTTCTGTAGTCCATGCAAAGATTTGCAAATGTGAAAACCACAGCCGGTATCCAATACCCATGAATTTGAATTTGAAGAACTTAATGACAAGTTGGCATGTAACATAAACATACCTTTTGATGCAACTCTTGCATCGGTCTTCATACTTGCAAGAAAACTCTTGCAATTTCTTTTCCAGTGGCCAGCTTTGCCGCAATGAAAACAGGTACTTGATCTGGAGTTTTTCTTTTCTTTTTTCTTTTTGATGCTACTCTTGGGGTTCAATCGTTTCTTAGAACCCTTATTTCCCGATTTCCTTTTAGAAGTGTGTTGCCCAGATAGACAACCCAAGAGGGGGGGGGTGAATTGGGTTTTAAATTAATTTGGATAATTAAAACGTTATGGATGATTAATTAAAAACTATTGCAAGTTATTTAATTAATGCTAAGTGCTGTGAGTGATGTGAGAGGAAGAAGAGAAGAGACAATCCAATGCAAACACAGAGTTTTACAGTGGTTCGGAGCTACCCCTTGCTCCTACGTCCACTCCCCAAGTCTCTCTTGGGAATTCACTATAACCCCCTTGGATTACAGCCGGTTGTTTTGCAAGCTCACAACCAAACTTGTTGTTTTACGAGCTCACAACGAACTCGGTCGGTTTTGTTAGATGTATGCCCTAGAAGCCAATTTGGCTGACACATTGTTGATTCTAGGGACATAATTTTGTACTTGACTATTTATTATTGAATAAATAAAAGGCATCTTTTCATTCATATTATTTATGTGTCTATGAATCGTCCAAGGAATTAATAAGATGATGATACATATTCTCAAGAGTTGAGAATTTAAGGCATGTATCATTGGTGATTAATTTCTAAATGCTCTTGATCAATGGATCATCACGAGGACGGTGATCGATCCGATCAGTGCACAGATCACTTTCCTTCTGGATGGACGAGACTTGAGTCCACAGTGTAGGGACACTGAAGTGATAGTGCAGGTGCTTGTTAGAGAACAAGGGTACTGAGCGTGACCAAGACAAGAAGTCACTTGGATGTCTATCCACTCGTCAGTGACTTGCTTGATGTTGCAGTAGTGTGACTGGTCCTTTGACCTGCGGTGCTTCGGCTACTCACAGTGAGGTTATTGTAGTTTGACTGCACACATACATGGTCTCTAGCCATATGGGTCCATGCAGTGTAGATTGGCTGCAGTAAGTTCACTGTAGGAGTAGGGTATGCACCTATAAGGAATCTATCGACCTTGATAGAAGAGGAGTGATCCTATGTGATTTGTTAGACTGAGTTCTAAGACCTTGGCCCGGGCAGTAATATAAAGTGGAAAAAGAGTTTTCCATTAGCGAACTCAAGTCGAATAAATCTTGACATATGACAGACGATGGGGTTTGACGAGTTGTCCATGACCTCCGCCCTGTAGGGATCCACGATAGTAGGACTGTATCACACGTTAACTGCACCTAGAGGTTCATCATTCCATTCTGCTGGGTAGCCACTACATGCTGCTAGGTGTCACTGGTGGATGGTGGGACTCATAGGGATTATCTTGATGATCGATAAACCCTAATGAGTTGAGTTGGAATCGTTCCAACCCATTGAAAGGAGTTTTCAATGATATTGAGATAGAGATCACAATATATCTCACTACCAGTCAGAATAGAACCTATGGGGTCACACACACTAGAAGTATTGACCGATCCGATGGTTGAAATCGTGATTAGGAATCACAAGTAATCAATTTGATTGATAAGAAGTTGAAGAAGGAACAAAGGGAATTAATTAATTGGACTTGAAACAAGAGTCTTACTTCGAGTAGGATACCTAGAGTCCTAATTGGATTAGGACTGGGAATCCTAGTTGGAGTAGGACTGGGATTCCTACTTGGAATAGGATTCCTACAATCCTAATGAGATTAGGAATTTTGAATTAAAATTGGATTCCTACTTGGAGTAGGATTCCTAGAAATCCTAAGTGGATTAGGACTTCGGATTCAAATAGAGTCCTAATTGGATTAGGACTAAAATTAAATACATCCTAATTAGATTAGGATTCCTTAAGTCTAAATTAATTATTAATCTAATGAATCAACATGACTCCTAATTGGATTAGGATTGAAGAGTTCAATTGAGTCATGGTTCATTCAAGTCCTAATTGGATTAGGACTAGCCTAGATTGGATCCAAATTGGTTCACCCTTGGGCTAAGCTTAATTGGATTAAGGCTAAACCACATTAGGGCCTTCCAATCCTCATTAGATGAGGATTAGGGCAACATGAGAGGGAGGGGCTCACGCCCCTCCTCCTTGGATCTCTTGGTGCGGCAACAAGAGGGGCCGGCGCCCCTCTTGGTAATACATCAAGGGCTCCTAACTTGTAGGAGCCCTAGATGTTATAAAAGGAGGACTCTTGGGGGCTGACCAAATGTATATAGGAATCCCCCTCCTCTCCATCACGTGGCCACCCTCTCCTTCCCTTGGTTCAGCCGCCAGCAAGAAGAAGGGAAAAAGAAGCCATGGCGCCCTCCTCTTCCTCCTTTCCTCCTTCCAACGCAGGAAAAAGAAAGTAGGCTGCAGGGGCCTTGCTTCTTCCTCTTCTTCTTCCTTCTTCTTCCTCCTCTCAAGTACATTCATGAGTTGAAAGAAAGAGAGGAGATCAGCCATCAAAAGTTATCTCTGCAAGGGAGCTAGCACCCCGGTGAGATAGAAAGCTTGGATCGGATCCTGCTTCGTGTGGATACCCGTAGAGGCCGGACGTTTGAACGGCTTCAAGCGAATCCTCTTCCAAAAACCACGAATTCAGATTTGCGGTGATCATCTACCCGCGCAAGGTGAAGATCTGATCTTCCTAATAGTTTTAAAAGTTTTAATTCTTACCTAATTACGAAAGGTCTCGAAACAACGTTCATGCGATGAACGTAGATCCCGTGCATGCCGATTCCGCTGCCATCTGAAAAATTTTTGAAATATCAGCGGCGTGGGCGGGTTCCCAACAGTGGTATCAGAGCCTAGGCTTCGTAGATTAAGGTAAGAATTAAATATCTAAAGGCTTATTAGATCTGAAAATTGAATGATCATGCATGCTGAAAAATTCTGCATGCAGATTTTTCAGGGGTGCTGATTTTTGCATGCTGATTTTTATGTGATAAAGAGATGATTCTAATTGCATTGTTAATGGGATTACAAAGTTTAGAATCATGATTAGCATGATCAGCGACCCATGTCATGATATAATCAGTTAGTTTTCAGATCTGAAAATTATAATTGTTGCATACGGTGATGATCATAGGATTCAAACCCTTTTGGTATCAAATGTAATGACCTGCGATGTGATCTGCAATGTCATGTAATTTTTCAGATGCTTGCATGCATCTTATTTGATATTTTGAGAGGCCTGCGTGCCTCCTAAAATGAGATGTAATTTATTTTTATTTTTATTTTACATCTGGTTGTGATAGACATCAACGATCAAGCTGAAGCAAAGGCATGAGATGAAAGGTGATCTAAGCGGTTGATGGCGATGGGATCAAGAGTTGATCAAGGATCGAATCAAGGAGGCTTAGAACCAATTCAAGAGTTGAAGACCACTTGATCGATTGATGTGCATGTGCTTGTAATACGACCTAATTAGAATCCATGATCATCACCTATTTAAAGTTTAACTTTATTTGATGCTGCGATTATAACTGCCTGTGATGTACCGTTTGCATGAGATGTGAATGCGAGTCGGGTAGATAGGTTTACATGTGATGTAGCAAACCCAATTGAGACCTAAATCAAAACCTCCTCAATCAAGTCGAGAGTGAACCGACATGAGCAAGTCATATTAGATTAATTGATCTAATTGGTGTCTAGGAAAGCATGAAAGGTGGTTACTTAATTAGGACCTTACTTTCTGAGTAAGGGGAGCCTCCCACCTGCTTACCTGGCCAATTGTTCGATTACCTCTTATGAAGGGCTCAAGTTGCAAATACTAAGACCTGATTAACCAATATTAAGTCAATAGGTCTTCCACTGTAGTAGAGCTGCTAAGGCCTTTCTGATGTTGATTTGTCTCGGCTGGACACAGTGGTCAAGTTGCATCGGGGGGCTGGACCTCTCTATAGACATGAGATGTTGTAGGGTAAAGGTGGGGTTGGGCACCAATAACTGTTAGGTGAGGACCCAATGACGACTTTATTCCTACGGTTATACGGTGGGTCTGACTTAACTAAGAAATGGGACCAATAACTGTTAGGTGAGGTCTTCATGGCTTAGAGACCAAGTTACACTGCAACATGCTTGAGAAGCATTGTACAAGAGTTGTACACTCATCCATCTATGTGTCACCAATAACTATTAGGTGAGGTGGCGTGTAAATTGGTGGGACCGCAGTACCCACTAGAAATCCTAGTCGTGTGGGATTTCCGTTTTCCTACCAGGGGAGTGTGAGGGATTCGAGAAAATAGTGGGAGTTACATTTGTTCTAAAAGACCTTAGAACAGATTAGGATCAAGTACAAAAGTCTAACTAGAATCTTTACTCTCTGAGGATTATAAAGTCAGCTTCTAGACTCTTAACTCATATCCTATAGAACAACCGTTTGACCAAACCCAATTATAAAGATTGGCTCAGCAAATTTCAAAAATAGTTTTGAATTGTGAGAAATTTGGGTATATGCTAGACCATGGAATCCCCATGTTACCAATCCGTCCGATCACTGATCAGCGTAAGACGCTTGTTAAGTGGACGAACAATAACAATAAAGTTAGGTGCTGCACAAAGGCATCCATGTCCAATGCATTACAATGCCAGCATGAGAACATAAAGATTGCCAGGGACATATTAAATCACCTGCAAAAGTTGTATGGTGATCAGAGTCACGCAGCTCGGTTTGAAGTGTCCAAGAGGCTCTTCAAAGCCAAGATGAACGATGGGCAGTCTGTCCATGATCATGGTTTGACCATGATAAAGGACTTAGAGAAGCTTGAGAAGCTTGGCATGACCATGCACAAGGAATTGCAAACGGATTTGATCTCGCAATCCCTTCCAGCTTCATATGAATAGTTTATAGTAAACTACCATATGAACAAGGTTGTATGCACTAAAATAGAATTGTTAAATAAATTGGTAACTACCTTAGGAACCTTGAAGAAGTTCAAGGGGCATCGTTTTCGCTGTCAAGTTGGTTTCTACTTTCAAGAGAGAGTCTATTTGGAAGAAGAAGAAGCCTGCGAAGAAGCAGAAGACTAAGAAAACATCAAGTAAGGAAGTTCCAAGAAAAAAGCCAATTGCAAGGAAAAGTGTTTCCATTGCATCATGGACGGTCATTGGAAGAGGAACTGTCCTACATACATGGGAAGCATAAAGTACATGAAGGGTGACAGACCTTCAGAAGGTTTTTCAGATATGCTCAGGATACTTAGGGACTGTGACCTATTGCTAGCAGAAATTTGATTTCTGTATTTTATTTAGCATAGAAAGATTTTTATTTATTTGAAAAATTAAATTGATTTAACATGGTTTTAAGATTGACAGTCTCTATCACATACATATGGATGTATCTGTGAATATATCTGAGCAAACAGTGAATACCATAGGATCTAATAGATCCAAAAATGAGATAAATCTAAAGTATTTAAGGCACCTCAGGCTTGGCCATATAGGAGAAGACAGAATAAACAAATTGGAGAAACATGAGCTTTTGGGCTCATTGACTTTCGAGTCATATTTGATTTGTGAATTCTGCCTTCAAGGAAAGATGGCCAAATTATCCTTTGTAGGACACAGGGAGGTCCACTGAAATACTTACCCTAGTACACACTGATGTGTGTGGCCCATTCGATGTGCAGGCTAGGGGTTGTAATTTTTTACTTCATTTTACCGATGATTATTCACGGTATGGATATGTGTATGAGACACAAATATGAAACTTTTGAAAGGTTCAAAGAGTTTAAATATGAAGTAGAAAAACATATAGAAAAACTCACTAAGGTTCTTCGATCAGATCGAAGAGGTAAATACCTTAGTTGAGAGTTCCGTGATTATCTCAAGGAGAATGGTATAGTTTTATAATGGACTCCTCCTGGTACACCTCAGTTCAACGGAATGTCGGAGAGGAGGAATCGGACTCTATTGGATATGGTCCGATCCATGATGAGCTTCACTGATTTACCCTTGTCTCTTTAGATAGATGCCCTATTTTCAGCGATTTATTTATTGAATAGAGTTCCCTCTAAATCCGTTCCTACCACACCGTATGAGATATGGCATGGTAAGAAACCAAGTCTGGGTCATCTCAAGATTTGGGGATGTCCGGCCCACGTCAAGCGACTACAGGCGGACAAGTTAGAGGCTAGGACCATAAGTGCTCGTTTTATAGGATATCCTAAAGAGTCATTAGGATACAATTTCTACATCTCAGAGGATCACAATGTGTTTGTGAGCCGTCATGCCATCTTCTTGGAAAATCAGTTTATCCTTGATAGAGGCAGTGGGAGGAAAATTGAGCTTGAAGAGAAAGTCTCTGAAAAGCAACGAGTCATGGATCCTATAGAACCCATTCATAAAGAGCCAGTACACGATGTCCCTCAACCACCTCGTAGATCTAGTAGGGTCTCCCATCCTCCCGATAGATACTTAGGTATACTAGAAGAGGATACCGAGGAAATGTTCCTAGTGGGAGATAGGGATCACATACAGGATCCCAAAACCTACAACGAGGCGATATCTGATATCGATTCCGAGAAATGGCTGGAAGCTGTGAAGTCAGAGTTAGACTCCATGCATTCCAACCAAGTCTGGACCTTAGTAGATTCACCAGAAGGTATTGTACCTATTGGATGCAAATGGATCTACAAAAGAAAGATAGGTTCGGATGGAGAGGTAGAGACCTATAAGGCAAGGCTTGTGGCGAAAGGGTATAGTCAGCGCGAAGGCATTGACTATCAGGAGACCTTTTCACCTGTAGCCATGCTAAAATCCATCCGAACATTGCTTGCCATTGCAGCATTTCATGATTATGAAATCTGGCAGATGGATGTGAAAACTGCTTTCCTGAATGGATATCTTGATGAAGATATCTATATGGAACAGCCTTTGGGTTTCACTTCCAGTGATGGAGATCACAAGGTCTGCAAGCTGCAAAGGTCCATCTATGGACTAAAACAAGCATCTCGGAGTTGGAACACTCGGTTCGATGACGCAATCAAAACGTTTGATTTCATCGAAAACGAAGAGGAACCGTGTGTTTACAAAAAGGTTAGTGGGAGTTCTGTCGTTTTTCTCGTGTTGTACGTAGATGACATTCTCCTGATTGGGAATGATATTCCCATGCTAACCTCGGTCAAGGTCTGGTTGTCAAAAGAATTCTCCATGAAAGACCTTGGGGAAGCATCCTATATTTTGGGAATAAAGGTCTATAGAGATAGATCTAAAAGGATGCTTGGCCTTTCACAGAAAATGTACATAGAGGAGGTGCTGAAGAGGTTCAGCATGGAAAACTCCAAGAGGGGTCTCTTACCCCTAAGACATGGAATTCATCTCTCCAAGAAGATGTGCCCCAACACATCTGAAGAGATTCAACGCATGAGCAAGATTCCCTATGCATCGGCAATAGGAAGCCTCATGTATGCCATACTGTGTACACGACCTGATATAGCTCTTACTGTGAGTGTCACAAGCAGATATCAGTCGGATCCAGGCAAGAAGCACTGGATAGCTGTGAAGAACAGTCTTAAGTACTTGAGAAGAACTAAGGACATGTTCTTGGTCTTTAGGAGAAGATCAGAGTTGAAGGTAGAAGGATGCACACATATTGATGATAGAAAGTCTACATCAGAATATGTGCAATTGTGGTTCAGTAAATTGGAAGAGTTCCAAACAACCGATCATTATAGATTCTACCTTAGAAGCTGAATGTTAAGCCGTATCTAAGGGTGCAGTGGAAACCTTCTGATTAAAAGTTAATTGCAGAGTTAGGTGTAATGTCATTAGATGCCATAACACTTTACTGCGATAACATTGGCACCATAGCACTAGCTATGGAGCCATGGTCTCATCAGAAGTCCAAGCACATAGAGCGGCGCTTCCATTTCATACGCGACTATGATGTAGAGGTGCAGAGAGTAGACTCCGCGGATAACGTGGCAGACCCGTTCACTAAAGCAGCTGAGTCAGCAAAAGACTGAAGCCCACCTTGAGAAGATGGGCCTAAGATATATGACCAATTGGCTTTAGTGCAAGTGGGAGATTGTTAGATGTATGCCCTAGAAGCCAATTTGGCTGACACATTGTTGATTCTAGGGACATAATTTTGTACTTGACTATTTATTATTGAATAAATAAAAGGCATCTTTTCATTCATATTATTTATGTGTCTATGAATCGTCCAAGGAATTAATAAGATGATGATACATATTCTCAAGAGTTGAGAATTTAAGGCATGTATCATTGGTGATTAATTTCTAAATGCTCTTGATCAATGGATCATCACGAGGACGGTGATCGATCCGATCAGTGCACAGATCACTTTCCTTCTGGATGGACGAGACTTGAGTCCACAGTGTAGGGACACTGAAGTGATAGTGCAGGTGCTTGTTAGAGAACAAGGGTACTGAGCGTGACCAAGACAAGAAGTCACTTGGATGTCTATCCACTCGTCAGTGACTTGCTTGATGTTGCAGTAGTGTGACTGGTCCTTTGACCTGCGGTGCTTCGGCTACTCACAGTGAGGTTATTGTAGTTTGACTGCACACATACATGGTCTCTAGCCATATGGGTCCATGCAGTGTAGATTGGCTGCAGTAAGTTCACTGTAGGAGTAGGGTATGCACCTATAAGGAATCTATCGACCTTGATAGAAGAGGAGTGATCCTATGTGATTTGTTAGACTGAGTTCTAAGACCTTGGCCAGGGCAGTAATATAAAGTGGAAAAAGAGTTTTCCATTAGCGAACTCAAGTCGAATAAATCTTGACATATGACAGACGATGGGGTTTGACGAGTTGTCCATGACCTCTGCCCTGTAGGGATCCACGATAGTAGGACTGTATCACACGTTAACTGCACCTAGAGGTTCATCATTCCATTCTGCTGGGTAGCCACTACATGCTGCTAGGTGTCACTGGTGGATGGTGGGACTCATAGGGATTATCTTGATGATCGATAAACCCTAATGAGTTGAGTTGGAATCGTTCCAACCCATTGAAAGGAGTTTTCAATGATATTGAGATAGAGATCACAATATATCTCACTACCAGTCAGAATAGAACCTATGGGGTCACACACACTAGAAGTATTGACCGATCCGATGGTTGAAATCGTGATTAGGAATCACAAGTAATCAATTTGATTGATAAGAAGTTGAAGAAGGAACAAAGGGAATTAATTAATTGGACTTGAAACAAGAGTCCTACTTCGAGTAGGATACCTAGAGTCCTAATTGGATTAGGACTGGGAATCCTAGTTGGAGTAGGACTGGGATTCCTACTTGGAATAGGATTTCTACAATCCTAATGAGATTAGGAATTTTGAATTAAAATTGGATTCCTACTTGGAGTAGGATTCTTAGAAATCCTAATTGGATTAGGACTTCGGATTCAAATAGAGTCCTAATTGGATTAGGACTAAAATTAAATACATCCTAATTGGATTAGGATTCCTTAAGTCTAAATTAATTATTAATCTAATGAATCAACATGACTCCTAATTGGATTAGGATTGAAGAGTTCAATTGAGTCATGGTTCATTCAAGTCCTAATTGGATTAGGACTAGCCTAGATTGGATCCAAATTGGTTCATCCTTGGGCTAAGCTTAATTGGATTAAGGCTAAACCACATTAGGGCCTTCCAATCCTCATTAGATGAGGATTAGGGCAACATGAGAGGGAGGGGCTCACGCCCCTCCTCCTTGGATCTCTTGGTGCGGCAACAAGAGGGGCCGGCGCCCCTCTTGGTAATACATCAAGGGCTCCTAACTTGTAGGAGCCCTAGATGTTATAAAAGGAGGACTCTTGGGGGCTGACCAAATGTATATAGGAATCCCCCTCCTCTCCATCACGTGGCCACCCTCTCCTTCCCTTGGTTCAGCCGCCAGCAAGAAGAAGGGAAAAAGAAGCCATGGCGCCCTCCTCTTCCTCCTTTCCTCCTTCCAACGCAGGAAAAAGAAAGTAGGCTGCAGGGGCCTTGCTTCTTCCTCTTCTTCTTCCTTCTTCTTCCTCCTCTCAAGTACATTCATGAGTTGAAAGAAAGAGAGGAGATCAGCCATCAAAAGTTATCTCTGCAAGGGAGCTAGCACCCCGGTGAGATAGAAAGCTTGGATCGGATCCTGCTTCATGTGGATACCCGTAGAGGCCGGACGTTTGAACGGCTTCAAACGAACCCTCTTCCAAAAACCACGAATTAAGATTTGCGGTGATCATCTACCCGCGCAAGGTGAAGATCTGATCTTCCTAATAGTTTTAAAAGTTTTAATTCTTACCTAATTACGAAAGGTCTCGAAACAACGTTCACGCGATGAACGTAGATCCCGTGCATGCCGATTCCGCTGCCATCTGAAAAATTTTTGAAATATCAGCGGCGTGGGCTGTTAGAAGTATGCCCTAGAAGCCAATTTGGCTGACACATTATTAATTCTGGGACATAATTTTGTACTTGACTTTATTATTATTGATTAATAAATGGGCATTCTTTTCATTCATATTGTTTATGTGTCTATGAATCGTCCAAGGAATTAATAAGATGATGATACATATTCTCAAGAGTTGAGAATTTGAGCCATGTATCATTGGTGATTAATTTCTAAATGCTCCTGATCAATGGATCATCACGAGGACGGTGATCGATCCGATAAGATCAGTGCACAGATCGCTTTCCTTATGGATGGACGAGACTCGAGTCCACAGTGTAGGGACACTGAAGTGATAGTGCAGGTGCTTGTTAGAGAACAAGGGTACTGAGCGTGACCAAGACAAGAAGTCACTTGGATGTCTATCCACTCGTCAGTGACTTGCTTGATGTTGCAGTAGTGTGACTAGTCCTTTGACCTACGGTGCTTCGGCTATTCACAGTGAAGTTGCTGTAGTTTGACTGCACGCATACATGGTCTCTAGCCATATGGGTCCATGTAGTGTAGATTGGCTGCAGTAGGTTCACTGTAGGAGTAGGGTATACGCCTACAAGGAATCTATCGACCTTGATAGATAAGGAGAGATCCTATGTGATTTATAAGACTAAGTTCGTAAGACCTCGGCCGGGGCAGTACATACAGTGAAAAAAGAGTTTTTCACTCTCGAACTTAAGTCGAATAAATCTTGACATATGACAGACGATGGGGTTTGACGAGTTATCCATGACCTCCGTTCTGTAGGGATCCATGATAGAAGGACTGTATCATACGATAACTGCACCTAGAGGTTCATCATTCCATTCTGCTGGGTAGCCACTACATGCTGCTAGGTGTCACTGGTGGATGGTGAGACTCAAAGGGACTATCTTGATGATCGATGATCCCTGGTGAGTTGAGTTGGAATTGTTCTAATCCATTGAAAGAAGTTTCAATGATATTGTGATAGAGATCGCAATATATCTCACTACCAGACAGAATAGAACCTATGGGGTCACACACATTAGAGGTATTGACCGATCCGATGGTTGAATTGTGATTTGGAATCACAAATAATTTATAATTATCAATTTGATTGATAATTGGTAAACCCACTAAGAGTTAGTGAGTTGAAGAAGGAATAATTGCAATTAGATTGCAATTTAATTGAATTTAATTGAATTAATTGGATTTAATTAATTGGACTTGATCATATTAAATATGAGTCCTACTTGCAGTAGGATTCCTAGAATCCTAATTAGATTAGGACTTCAAATTAAATTAAAGTCCTACTTGGAGTAGGATTTCTAAAGTCCTAATTGGATTAGGATTGAAATTTAATAAGTCCTAATTAGATTAGGATTTCTTAAGTCCTAAGTAATTTTAATCTAATTAATTAAAAGACTCCTAATTGGATTAGGATTGAAGAGTTCAATTGAGTCATGGTTCAATTGAATCCTAATTAGATTAGGATTTGAAGGGAAAAGAAAATGGGTGCACTCAATCCTCTTTGGAAGATGATTAGACCCACCTTGTACATGGCCCCACACCCCACTTAATTGGATTAAGTGGGCGTGCGTGAAATAGGGAGAAGAGGGAGGGGCTACGCCCCTCCTTTTGGCTGATTATGTGAAGAAAAGAAGAGGGGCGTACGCCCCTCCTCTTTTCTTAGAGATAAGGTGGGAGCTCCTAAATTTTGGGAGCTCCACATGCCATATATAAGAGAGAGAAAGGGGGCAGCACCCTAGGTTTTTCTCCCCCTCTCTTTTCAGCCGTGAAGAACTATCTCCTTTCCTTGGGTTTTCAGCCGTGAACCATCTTCTCTTCTCTTGGGTTTTGAGCCACAAGCAACAAGGGAAAATAAAGGAGCCGTGAACAGCACCCTCCTTTCCTTGGGTTTTCAGTCGTGAACCATCTTCTCTTCCCTTGGGTTTTGAGCCACAAGCAACAAGGGAAAATAAAGGAGCCGTGAACAGCACCCTCCTTTTCTTGGTTTTCAGCCGCCAACAAAGAAAAAAGATGGGTGGCGTTGGGCTTTCTTCTCCCTTCCTTCTTCCATAAAAATAAAAGGCTGCAAGGGGTTGCTTCTCTTTATTATACTTTCTTCTCTTCTTCTTCCCTAAGAGAGAGCAATCAAAGATTTGGTTGCTGCAAAAAGAAAGGATTTCAGCCATCAAAGTTTTCTCTGCAAGGGAGCTAGTACCCCGGGGAGATTCAAAGACTTAGATCGGTCCTCTGCCTCATGTGGATACCCGTAGAGGCCGGACGCGTGTGCGGCTTCAAGCGAACCTTCCAACAAATCCACGATCATCAGATTTGCGGTGATCATCTACCCGCACAAGGTGAAGATCTGATCTTCCTAATCATATAAAAAGTATTTAATCCTAATCTATCTACGAACGACGGTTTTAAAATATGTTCATGCGATGAACGAGATCTCGCGCATGTCTTCCGCTGCGTGCAGAATTTTTTTTTGAAATTTTCTGCGGCGTGCGAGGGATTCCAACAGTGGTATCAGAGCCATGGTTTCGTAGATTAAGGTTAGGATTAATTATTAAAGGGCATATTAGATCTGAAATTTAAAGGATTATGCCTGCTGATTTTTATGCATGCAGAATTTCAGCTTGCTGATTTTTCTGCATGCTGATTTTCTATGCTTGGATTAATGATTCTAATGTTTTGATAATGTGATTACAAATATTTAGAATCATATCTTGCATGATCAGCAACTCATAAGATGACATAATCAGTTAAATATTCAGATCTGTAAATTATATTTAATGCATGTGATGCGTATGGTGATGATCATGGATGTACCCTTATACATGTGCTGAAATGTTCTGCAATGTTCTGTGATGTTATGTGATGGCATGTAATTCAGATTTTTAGATGCCTGCGTGCATCTTAAATTGATGTATTAGAGACCTGCGTGTCTCATGAAAAAGGATTGTAATTATTCTTTTATTTTTAAAAGTTTATCTGGGATGTAATTTGTGATGTGTTTGCACGTCAATGGTTGATCGCTGCATGCCTCTACAAGCACGCCTTGCGCAGATCGAGATCAAGGGTTGATTGAAGATGGATCAAGGAGTTGATCGCAATTGGACCTAGGGTACTCAAGATCGAATCAAGAGTTGAAGACAATCTAACCAATTGACGTGCATGTGCTTGTACTATGACCCCATCCTGGATCCATGATCATCACCAGTTTAATTTTTGTTATTATGCCTGGATGTTTATGTTTATGCATAGCGGGTAGATAATTATTTGCATGAGATGTAGATATTTAAATGAAAGAGACCTAAATTAAATCTCCTCAAAAATATAAAGTCTAGCGGTCTTCCACCGTAGTAGAGCTGCTAAGGTCTTTCCGGCGTTGATTTGTCTCGGCTGGATACAGTGGGCAAGTTGCATCGGGGGACTGGACCTCTCTATTAGGCATGAGATGTTGTAGGGGTAAAGATTGGGTTGGGCCCAATAACTGTTAGGTGAGGGACCCAATGACGGCTTTGCTTCTGCGGTTATACGGTGGGTCTGACTTAACTAAGGAATGGGGCCAATAACTGTTAGGTGAGGTCTTCATTACTTAGAGACCGGATAGCGCTACAACTTGCTTGAGAAGCATTGTACAAGAGTTGTACACTCATCGTTTATTTGTCACCAATAACTGTTAGGTGAGGTGGTATGTAAATTGGTGGGACCGTAGCACCCCACTTGAAACCTAGAGTCGCAAGATTTCCGTTTCTCTACTAGAGGAGTGTGAGAGATTCGAGAAAATAGTGGGAGGTATATTTGTTTTAAAAGGCCCTAAAATAAATAGAGATCAAGTACAAAATTCTAATTAGAATCTTTACTCTCTGAGGATTAGAAATTCAGCTTCTAGACTCTTAACTCATATCCTATAGAACAACCGTTTGACCAAACCCAATTATAAAGACTGGCTCAGCAAATTTCAAAATAGTTTTGAATTGTGAGAAATTAGGGTATGTGCTAGACCATGGAATCCCCGTGTTACCAATCCGTCCGATCACTGATCAGCGTAAGACGCATGTTAAGTGGACGAAAAATGACAATAAAGTTAGGTGCTGCACAATGGCATCCATGTCCAATGCATTACAATGCCAGCATGAGAACATGAAGACTGCCAGGTACATATTAAATCACCTGCAAGAGTTGTATGGTGATCAGAGTCACGCAGCTCGGTTTGAAGTGTCCAAGAGGCTCTTCAAAGCCAAGATGCGCGATGGGCAGTCTGTCCATGATCATGGTTTGACCATGATAAAGGACTTAGAGAAGCTTGAGAAGCTTGGCATGACCATGCACAAGGAATTGCAAACGGATTTGATCCCGCAATCCCTTCCAGCTTCATATGAATAGTTTATAGTAAACTACCATATGAACAAGGTTGTATGCACTAAAATAGAATTGTTAAATAAATTGGTAACTACCTTAGGGACCTTAAAGAGTTCAAGGGGCATCGTTCTTGCTGTCGAGTTGGTTTCTACTTCCAAGAGAGAGTCTACCTGGAAGAAGAAGAAGCCTGCGAAGAAACAGAAGACCGAGAAAAGGCCAAGCAAGGAAGTTCCAAGAAAAGGCCGAATGCAAGGGAAAGCGTTTCCATTGCATCATGAAATGGCCATTAGAAGATGAACTGTCCTACATGCATGGGAAGCATAAAGAGCAATAAGGGTGACAGACCTTCAGAAGGTATGTCAGATATGCTTAGGATACTTAGGGACTGTTACCTACTGCTAGCAGAAATTTGATTTCTATATTTTGTTTAGCATAGGAAGAGTTTTGTAAAACTACTGTTCTATTTATTTGATAAATAAATGGGTTTCATGTGGTTTTATGACTGACAGTCTCTATCACTTACATATAGATGTATCGGTGAATGTATCTGAAGTAAGTAGTGAGTGCCATAGGATCAAGAAGATCTAGAGATGAGATAAACCAGAAGTATTTGTGACACCTCAAACTTGGCCATATAGGAGAAGACAGAATAAACAAATTGGATAAACATGGGCTTTTGGGCTCATTGACTTTCGAGTCATATCCGATTTGTGAATCCTGCCTTCAAGGAAAGATGGCCAAATTATCCTTTGTAGGACACGGGGAGGTGCACTGAAATACTTACCCAAGTACACACAGATGTGTGTGGCCCATTCGATGTGCAGGCTAGGGGTTGTAATTTTTACTTCATTTACCGATGATTTCTTTTGGTATGGATATGTGTATGAGACACAAATCTGAAATCTTTTGAAAGGTTCAAAAAGTTTAGATATGAAGTAGAAAAACAAACAGAAAAACTCATTAAGGTTCTTCGATCGGATCGAGAAGGTGAACACCTTAATATAGAGTTCTGTGATTATCTCAAAGAGAATGGTATAGTTTCATAATGGACCCCTCCTGGTACACCTTAGCTCAACGGGGTGTCAGAGAGGAGGAATCAACCCTATTGGATATGGTTAGGTCCATGATGAGCTTCACTGATTTATCCTTGTTTCTTTAGAGAGATGCCCTACTTTCAGCAATTTACTTATTGAATAGAGTTCCCGCTAAAGTCCGTTCCTACCACACCATATGAGATATGACATGGTAAGAAGCCGAGTCTTGGTTATCTCAAGATTTGGGGATGTCCAGCTCAACTCAAGCGACAACAGGTGGACAAGTTAGAGGATAGGACAATTAATGCTCGTTTTATAGGATATCCTAAAGAGTCATTAGGATACGACTTTTCGTCCCAAAGGATCACAAAGTGTTTGTGAGCCTACATGCTATCTTAATGGAAAATAGTTTATCCTTGACAGAGACAGTGGGAGGAAAATTGAGCTCGAAGAGAAAGTCTCTAAAGAACAACGAGCCATTGTGCCTATAGAACATATTCATATTAAGCCAATACACGTAGTACCTCCTCCACCTCGTAAATTTAGTAGGATCTTCCGTCCGCCTGAAAGGTACTTAGGTATGCTTACAGAGGATGTAGAGGAAGTGTTCCTCATGAGAGATAGAGATCAAGGTAAGGATCCCAATACCTACAACAAGGCGATGTTAGACATCGATTCCAAGCAATAGTTGGAAGCAATGAAGTTAGAGATGGACTCCATGCATTCCAACCAAGTCTGAACCTTAGTAGATTCACCAGAAGGTATAGTACCTATTGGGTGTAAATGGATCTACAAGAGAAAATTAAGTTCGGATGGCTAGGTAGAGACCTATAAGGCAAGGCTAATGGCAAAAGGTTATAGTCAGTGCGAAGGCACTAATTATCAGGATACCTTTTCACCTGTAGCCATGCTGAAGTCCATTCGAATATTGCTTGCTATTGCAGCATAATATGATTATGAGATATTGTGATGGTGATCACAAGGTCTGCAAACTGCAGAGGTCCTTCTATATACTAAAACAAGCATCTCGGAGTTGGAATACTCGTTTCAACTATGTAATCAAATCATTTGATTTTATCAAGAACGAGGAGGAACTATGTATTTTATAAGAAAGTTAGTGGGAGGGCTATTGCATTCTTCATATTGTACGTGGATGATATCCTTCAAATT
The DNA here is from genome assembly GCF_009389715.1 of Phoenix dactylifera. Taxonomy (NCBI): domain Eukaryota; kingdom Viridiplantae; phylum Streptophyta; class Magnoliopsida; order Arecales; family Arecaceae; genus Phoenix; species Phoenix dactylifera. The sequence continues at coordinate 37,957 of NW_024069156.1, forward strand.
GGGAATGATATTTCCATACTAACTTAGGTCAAGGTTTGGTGTCTAAGAAATTCTCCATGATAGACTTTGGGAAAGCATCCTATATTTTGGAAATTAAGGTCTATGAGATAGATCTAAGAGGATGCTTGTCCTGTCACAGAATATGTATATAGAGGGAGTGCTGAAGAGGTTCGGCATGGAAACCTCTAAAAGAGGATAATTACCTCTTAGGCATGGGATAAATCTCTCCAAGAAGATGTGCCTCAACACATCTGAAGAGATTCAGCGGATGAGCAAGATCCCTTATGCTTCGGCTATAGGGAGCCTCATGTATACCATGCTATGTACGTGACTTGATATAGTATATGCTGTGAGTGTCACGAGCATATATCAGTCAAATCCAGGCAAGAAGCGCTGGATAGCTGTGAAGAACAGTCTTAAGTACTTGAGAAGAACTAAGGATATGTTCTTAGTCTTTAGGAGAAGATCATAGTTGAGGGTAGAAGGATGCACATATATTGATGATAGAAAGTCTATATCAGAATATGTGCAATGGTGGTTTAGTAAATTGGAAGAGTTCCAAACTACCGATCATTGTAGATTCTACCTTAGAAGCTGAATGTTAAGCCATCTCTAAGGGTGCAGTTGAAACCTTTTGGTTTAAGAAGTTTATTGCAGAGTTAGGTGTAATGTCATCAGATGCCATAACACTCTACTGCGATAACAAAGGCACCATAGCACTAGCTAAGGAGCCAAAGGTCTTACCAAAAGTCTAAGCACATGGAGTGGCGATTTAACCTGGTAAGCGACTACCTCGAAAAAATAAGTAGAGGATCAGAGAGTAGACTCCACAGAAAATGTGGTGGACCCATTCACTAAGCAGCTAAGTCGACAGAAAACTGAAGCGCATCTTGAGAAGATGGGGCTTAGGTTTATGGTTGTTTGGCTTTAGTGCAAGTGGGAGATTGTTAGAAGTATGCCCTAGAAGCCAATTTGGCTGACACATTATTAATTCTGGGACATAATTTTGTACTTGACTTTATTATTATTGATTAATAAATGGGCATTCTTTTCATTCATATTGTTTATGTGTCTATGAATCGTCCAAGGAATTAATAAGATGATGATACATATTCTCAAGAGTTGAGAATTTGAGCCATGTATCATTGGTGATTAATTTCTAAATGCTCCTGATCAATGGATCATCACGAGGACGGTGATCGATCCGATAAGATCAGTGCACAGATCGCTTTCCTTATGGATGGACGAGACTCGAGTCCACAGTGTAGGGACACTGAAGTGATAGTGCAGGTGCTTGTTAGAGAACAAGGGTACTGAGCGTGACCAAGACAAGAAGTCACTTGGATGTCTATCCACTCGTCAGTGACTTGCTTGATGTTGCAGTAGTGTGACTAGTCCTTTGACCTGCGGTGCTTCGGCTATTCACAGTGAAGTTGCTGTAGTTTGACTGCACGCATACATGGTCTCTAGCCATATGGGTCCATGTAGTGTAGATTGGCTGCAGTAGGTTCACTGTAGGAGTAGGGTATACGCCTACAAGGAATCTATCGACCTTGATAGATAAGGAGAGATCCTATGTGATTTATAAGACTAAGTTCGTAAGACCTCGGCCGGGGCAGTACATACAGTGAAAAAAGAGTTTTTCACTCTCGAACTTAAGTCGAATAAATCTTGACATATGACAGACGATGGGGTTTGACGAGTTATCCATGACCTCCGTTCTGTAGGAATCCATGATAGAAGGACTGTATCATACGATAACTGCACCTAGAGGTTCATCATTCCATTCTGCTGGGTAGCCACTACATGCTGCTAGGTGTCACTGGTGGATGGTGAGACTCAAAGGGACTATCTTGATGATCGATGATCCCTGGTGAGTTGAGTTGGAATTGTTCTAATCCATTGAAAGAAGTTTCAATGATATTGTGATAGAGATCGCAATATATCTCACTACCAGACAGAATAGAACCTATGGGGTCACACACATTAGAGGTATTGACCGATCCGATGGTTGAATTGTGATTTGGAATCACAAATAATTTATAATTATCAATTTGATTGATAATTGGTAAACCCACTAAGAGTTAGTGAGTTGAAGAAGGAATAATTGCAATTAGATTGCAATTTAATTGAATTTAATTGAATTAATTGGATTTAATTAATTGGACTTGATCATATTAAATATGAGTCCTACTTGCAGTAGGATTCCTAGAATCCTAATTAGATTAGGACTTCAAATTAAATTAAAGTCCTACTTGGAGTAGGATTTCTAAAGTCCTAATTGGATTAGGATTGAAATTTAATAAGTCCTAATTAGATTAGGATTTCTTAAGTCCTAAGTAATTTTAATCTAATTAATTAAAAGACTCCTAATTGGATTAGGATTGAAGAGTTCAATTGAGTCATGGTTCAATTGAATCCTAATTAGATTAGGATTTGAAGGGAAAAGAAAATGGGTGCACTCAATCCTCTTTGGAAGATGATTAGACCCACCTTGTACATGGCCCCACACCCCACTTAATTGGATTAAGTGGGCGTGCGTGAAATAGGGAGAAGAGGGAGGGGCTACGCCCCTCCTTTTGGCTGATTATGTGAAGAAAAGAAGAGGGGCGTACGCCCCTCCTCTTTTCTTAGAGATAAGGTGGGAGCTCCTAAATTTTGGGAGCTCCACATGCCATATATAAGAGAGAGAAAGGGGCAGCACCCTAGGTTTTTCTCCCCCTCTCTTTTCAGCCGTGAAGAACTATCTCCTTTCCTTGGGTTTTCAGCCGTGAACCATCTTCTCTTCTCTTGGGTTTTGAGCCACAAGCAACAAGGGAAAATAAAGGAGCCGTGAACAGCACCCTCCTTTCCTTGGGTTTTCAGTCGTGAACCATCTTCTCTTCCCTTGGGTTTTGAGCCACAAGCAACAAGGGAAAATAAAGGAGCCGTGAACAGCACCCTCCTTTTCTTGGTTTTCAGCCGCCAACAAAGAAAAAAGATGGGTGGCGTTGGGCTTTCTTCTCCCTTCCTTCTTCCATAAAAATAAAAGGCTGCAAGGGGTTGCTTCTCTTTATTATACTTTCTTCTCTTCTTCTTCCCTAAGAGAGAGCAATCAAAGATTTGGTTGCTGCAAAAAGAAAGGATTTCAGCCATCAAAGTTTTCTCTGCAAGGGAGCTAGTACCCCGGGGAGATTCAAAGACTTAGATCGGTCCTCTGCCTCATGTGGATACCCGTAGAGGCCGGACGCGTGTGCGGCTTCAAGCGAACCTTCCAACAAATCCACGATCATCAGATTTGCGGTGATCATCTACCCGCACAAGGTGAAGATCTGATCTTCCTAATCATATAAAAAGTATTTAATCCTAATCTATCTACGAACGACGGTTTTAAAATATGTTCATGCGATGAACGAGATCTCGCGCATGTCTTCCGCTGCGTGCAGAATTTTTTTTTGAAATTTTCTGCGGCGTGCGAGGGATTCCAACAGTGGTATCAGAGCCATGGTTTCGTAGATTAAGGTTAGGATTAATTATTAAAGGGCATATTAGATCTGAAATTTAAAGGATTATGCCTGCTGATTTTTATGCATGCAGAATTTCAGCTTGCTGATTTTTCTGCATGCTGATTTTCTATGCTTGGATTAATGATTCTAATGTTTTGATAATGTGATTACAAATATTTAGAATCATATCTTGCATGATCAGCAACTCATAAGATGACATAATCAGTTAAATATTCAGATCTGTAAATTATATTTAATGCATGTGATGCGTATGGTGATGATCATGGATGTACCCTTATACATGTGCTGAAATGTTCTGCAATGTTCTGTGATGTTATGTGATGGCATGTAATTCAGATTTTTAGATGCCTGCGTGCATCTTAAATTGATGTATTAGAGACCTGCGTGTCTCATGAAAAAGGATTGTAATTATTCTTTTATTTTTAAAAGTTTATCTGGGATGTAATTTGTGATGTGTTTGCACGTCAATGGTTGATCGCTGCATGCCTCTACAAGCACGCCTTGCGCAGATCGAGATCAAGGGTTGATTGAAGATGGATCAAGGAGTTGATCGCAATTGGACCTAGGGTACTCAAGATCGAATCAAGAGTTGAAGACAATCTAACCAATTGACGTGCATGTGCTTGTACTATGACCCCATCCTGGATCCATGATCATCACCAGTTTAATTTTTGTTATTATGCCTGGATGTTTATGTTTATGCATAGCGGGTAGATAATTATTTGCATGAGATGTAGATATTTAAATGAAAGAGACCTAAATTAAATCTCCTCAAAAATATAAAGTCTAGCGGTCTTCCACCGTAGTAGAGCTGCTAAGGTCTTTCCGGCGTTGATTTGTCTCGGCTGGATACAGTGGGCAAGTTGCATCGGGGGACTAGACCTCTCTATTAGGCATGAGATGTTGTAGGGGTAAAGATTGGGTTGGGCCCAATAACTGTTAGGTGAGGGACCCAATGACGGCTTTGCTTCTGCGGTTATACGGTGGGTCTGACTTAACTAAGGAATGGGGCCAATAACTGTTAGGTGAGGTCTTCATTACTTAGAGACCGGATAGCGCTACAACTTGCTTGAGAAGCATTGTACAAGAGTTGTACACTCATCGTTTATTTGTCACCAATAACTGTTAGGTGAGGTGGTATGTAAATTGGTGGGACCGTAGCACCCCACTTGAAACCTAGAGTCGCAAGATTTCCGTTTCTCTACTAGAGGAGTGTGAGAGATTCGAGAAAATAGTGGGAGGTATATTTGTTTTAAAAGGCCCTAAAATAAATAGAGATCAAGTACAAAATTCTAATTAGAATCTTTACTCTCTGAGGATTAGAAATTCAGCTTCTAGACTCTTAACTCATATCCTATAGAACAACCGTTTGACCAAACCCAATTATAAAGACTGGCTCAGCAAATTTCAAAATAGTTTTGAATTGTGAGAAATTAGGGTATGTGCTAGACCATGGAATCCCCGTGTTACCAATCCGTCCGATCACTGATCAGCGTAAGACGCATGTTAAGTGGACGAAAAATGACAATAAAGTTAGGTGCTGCACAATGGCATCCATGTCCAATGCATTACAATGCCAGCATGAGAACATGAAGACTGCCAGGTACATATTAAATCACCTGCAAGAGTTGTATGGTGATCAGAGTCACGCAGCTCGGTTTGAAGTGTCCAAGAGGCTCTTCAAAGCCAAGATGCGCGATGGGCAGTCTGTCCATGATCATGGTTTGACCATGATAAAGGACTTAGAGAAGCTTGAGAAGCTTGGCATGACCATGCACAAGGAATTGCAAACGGATTTGATCCCGCAATCCCTTCCAGCTTCATATGAATAGTTTATAGTAAACTACCATATGAACAAGGTTGTATGCACTAAAATAGAATTGTTAAATAAATTGGTAACTACCTTAGGGACCTTAAAGAGTTCAAGGGGCATCGTTCTTGCTGTCGAGTTGGTTTCTACTTCCAAGAGAGAGTCTACCTGGAAGAAGAAGAAGCCTGCGAAGAAACAGAAGACCGAGAAAAGGCCAAGCAAGGAAGTTCCAAGAAAAGGCCGAATGCAAGGGAAAGCGTTTCCATTGCATCATGAAATGGCCATTAGAAGATGAACTGTCCTACATGCATGGGAAGCATAAAGAGCAATAAGGGTGACAGACCTTCAGAAGGTATGTCAGATATGCTTAGGATACTTAGGGACTGTTACCTACTGCTAGCAGAAATTTGATTTCTATATTTTGTTTAGCATAGGAAGAGTTTTGTAAAACTACTGTTCTATTTATTTGATAAATAAATGGGTTTCATGTGGTTTTATGACTGACAGTCTCTATCACTTACATATAGATGTATCGGTGAATGTATCTGAGTAAGTAGTGAGTGCCATAGGATCAAGAAGATCTAGAGATGAGATAAACCAGAAGTATTTGTGACACCTCAAACTTGGCCATATAGGAGAAGACAGAATAAACAAATTGGATAAACATGGGCTTTTGGGCTCATTGACTTTCGAGTCATATCCGATTTGTGAATCCTGCCTTCAAGGAAAGATGGCCAAATTATCCTTTGTAGGACACGGGGAGGTGCACTGAAATACTTACCCAAGTACACACAGATGTGTGTGGCCCATTCGATGTGCAGGCTAGGGGTTGTAATTTTTACTTCATTTACCGATGATTTCTTTTGGTATGGATATGTGTATGAGACACAAATCTGAAATCTTTTGAAAGGTTCAAAAAGTTTAGATATGAAGTAGAAAAACAAACAGAAAAACTCATTAAGGTTCTTCGATCGGATCGAGAAGGTGAACACCTTAATATAGAGTTCTGTGATTATCTCAAAGAGAATGGTATAGTTTCATAATGGACCCCTCCTGGTACACCTTAGCTCAACGGGGTGTCAGAGAGGAGGAATCAACCCTATTGGATATGGTTAGGTCCATGATGAGCTTCACTGATTTATCCTTGTTTCTTTAGAGAGATGCCCTACTTTCAGCAATTTACTTATTGAATAGAGTTCCCGCTAAAGTCCGTTCCTACCACACCATATGAGATATGACATGGTAAGAAGCCGAGTCTTGGTTATCTCAAGATTTGGGGATGTCCAGCTCAACTCAAGCGACAACAGGTGGACAAGTTAGAGGATAGGACAATTAATGCTCGTTTTATAGGATATCCTAAAGAGTCATTAGGATACGACTTTTCGTCCCAAAGGATCACAAAGTGTTTGTGAGCCTACATGCTATCTTAATGGAAAATAGTTTATCCTTGACAGAGACAGTGGAAGGAAAATTGAGCTCGAAGAGAAAGTCTCTAAAGAACAACGAGCCATTGTGCCTATAGAACATATTCATATTAAGCCAATACACGTAGTACCTCCTCCACCTCGTAAATTTAGTAGGATCTTCCGTCCGCCTGAAAGGTACTTAGGTATGCTTACAGAGGATGTAGAGGAAGTGTTCCTCATGAGAGATAGAGATCAAGGTAAGGATCCCAATACCTACAACAAGGCGATGTTAGACATCGATTCCAAGCAATAGTTGGAAGCAATGAAGTTAGAGATAGACTCCATGCATTCCAACCAAGTCTGAACCTTAGTAGATTCACCAGAAGGTATAGTACCTATTGGGTGTAAATGGATCTACAAGAGAAAATTAAGTTCGGATGGCTAGGTAGAGACCTATAAGGCAAGGCTAATGGCAAAAGGTTATAGTCAGTGCGAAGGCACTAATTATCAGGATACCTTTTTACCTGTAGCCATGCTGAAGTCCATTCGAATATTGCTTGCTATTGCAGCATAATATGATTATGAGATATTGTGATGGTGATCACAAGGTCTGCAAACTGCAGAGGTCCTTCTATATACTAAAACAAGCATCTCGGAGTTGGAATACTCGTTTCAACTATGTAATCAAATCATTTGATTTTATCAAGAACGAGGAGGAACTATGTATTTTATAAGAAAGTTAGTGGGAGGGCTATTGCATTCTTCATATTGTACGTGGATGATATCCTTCAAATTGGGAATGATATTTCCATACTAACTTAGGTCAATGTTTGGTGTCTAAGAAATTCTCCATGATAGACTTTGGGAAAGCATCCTATATTTTGGAAATTAAGGTCTATGAGATAGATCTAAGAGGATGCTTGTCCTGTCACAGAATATGTATATAGAGGGAGTGCTGAAGAGGTTCGGCATGGAAACCTCTAAAAGAGGATAATTACCTCTTAGGCATGGGATAAATCTCTCCAAGAAGATGTGCCTCAACACATCTGAAGAGATTCAGCGGATGAGCAAGATCCCTTATGCTTCGGCTATAGGGAGCCTCATGTATACCATGCTATGTACGTGACTTGATATAGTATATGCTGTGAGTGTCACGAGCATATATCAGTCAAATCCAGGCAAGAAGCGCTGGATAGCTGTGAAGAACAGTCTTAAGTACTTGAGAAGAACTAAGGATATGTTCTTAGTCTTTAGGAGAAGATCATAGTTGAGGGTAGAAGGATGCACATATATTGATGATAGAAAGTCTATATCAGAATATGTGCAATGGTGGTTTAGTAAATTGGAAGAGTTCCAAACTACCGATCATTGTAGATTCTACCTTAGAAGCTGAATGTTAAGCCGTCTCTAAGGGTGCAGTTGAAACCTTTTGGTTTAAGAAGTTTATTGCAGAGTTAGGTGTAATGTCATCAGATGCCATAACACTCTACTGCGATAACAAAGGCACCATAGCACTAGCTAAGGAGCCAAAGGTCTTACCAAAAGTCTAAGCACATGGAGTGGCGATTTAACCTGGTAAGCGACTACCTCGAAAAAATAAGTAGAGGATCAGAGAGTAGACTCCACAGAAAATGTGGTGGACCCATTCACTAAGCAGCTAAGTCGACAGAAAACTGAAGCGCATCTTGAGAAGATGGGGCTTAGGTTTATGGTTGTTTGGCTTTAGTGCAAGTGGGAGATTGTTAGAAGTATGCCCTAGAAGCCAATTTGGCTGACACATTATTAATTCTGGGACATAATTTTGTACTTGACTTTATTATTATTGATTAATAAATGGGCATTCTTTTCATTCATATTGTTTATGTGTCTATGAATCGTCCAAGGAATTAATAAGATGATGATACATATTCTCAAGAGTTGAGAATTTGAGCCATGTATCATTGGTGATTAATTTCTAAATGCTCCTGATCAATGGATCATCACGAGGACGGTGATCGATCCGATAAGATCAGTGCACAGATCGCTTTCCTTATGGATGGACGAGACTCGAGTCCACAGTGTAGGGACACTGAAGTGATAGTGCAGGTGCTTGTTAGAGAACAAGGGTACTGAGCGTGACCAAGACAAGAAGTCACTTGGATGTCTATCCACTCGTCAGTGACTTGCTTGATGTTGCAGTAGTGTGACTAGTCCTTTGACCTGCGGTGCTTCGGGCTATTCACAGTGAAGTTGCTGTAGTTTGACTGCACGCATACATGGTCTCTAGCCATATGGGTCCATGTAGTGTAGATTGGCTGCAGTAGGTTCACTGTAGGAGTAGGGTATACGCCTACAAGGAATCTATCGACCTTGATAGATAAGGAGAGATCCTATGTGATTTATAAGACTAAGTTCGTAAGACCTCGGCCGGGGCAGTACATACAGTGAAAAAAGAGTTTTTCACTCTCGAACTTAAGTCGAATAAATCTTGACATATGACAGACGATGGGGTTTGACGAGTTATCCATGACCTCCGTTCTGTAGGGATCCATGATAGAAGGACTGTATCATACGATAACTGCACCTAGAGGTTCATCATTCCATTCTGCTGGGTAGCCACTACATGCTGCTAGGTGTCACTGGTGGATGGTGAGACTCAAAGGGACTATCTTGATGATCGATGATCCCTGGTGAGTTGAGTTGGAATTGTTCTAATCCATTGAAAGAAGTTTCAATGATATTGTGATAGAGATCGCCAATATATCTCACTACCAGACAGAATAGAACCTATGGGGTCACACACATTAGAGGTATTGACCGATCCGATGGTTGAATTGTGATTTGGAATCACAAATAATTTATAATTATCAATTTGATTGATAATTGGTAAACCCACTAAGAGTTAGTGAGTTGAAGAAGGAATAATTGCAATTAGATTGCAATTTAATTGAATTTAATTGAATTAATTGGATTTAATTAATTGGACTTGATCATATTAAATATGAGTCCTACTTGCAGTAGGATTCCTAGAATCCTAATTAGATTAGGACTTCAAATTAAATTAAAGTCCTACTTGGAGTAGGATTTCTAAAGTCCTAATTGGATTAGGATTGAAATTTAATAAGTCCTAATTAGATTAGGATTTCTTAAGTCCTAAGTAATTTTAATCTAATTAATTAAAAGACTCCTAATTGGATTAGGATTGAAGAGTTCAATTGAGTCATGGTTCAATTGAATCCTAATTAGATTAGGATTTGAAGGGAAAAGAAAATGGGTGCACTCAATCCTCTTTGGAAGATGATTAGACCCACCTTGTACATGGCCCCACACCCCACTTAATTGGATTAAGTGGGCGTGCGTGAAATAGGGAGAAGAGGGAGGGGCTACGCCCCTCCTTTTGGCTGATTATGTGAAGAAAAGAAGAGGGGCGTACGCCCCTCCTCTTTCTTAGAGATAAGGTGGGAGCTCCTAAATTTTGGGAGCCCCACATGCCATATATAAGAGAGAGAAAGGGGGCAGCACCCTAGGTTTTTCTCTCCCTCTCTTTTCAGCCGTGAAGAACTATCTCCTTTCCTTGGGTTTTCAGCCGTGAACCATCTTCTCTTCTCTTGGGTTTTGAGCCACAAGCAACAAGGGAAAATAAAGGAGCCGTGAACAGCACCCTCCTTTCCTTGGGTTTTCAGTCGTGAACCATCTTCTCTTCCCTTGGGTTTTGAGCCACAAGCAACAAGGGAAAATAAAGGAGCCGTGAACAGCACCCTCCTTTTCTTGGTTTTCAGCCGCCAACAAAGAAAAAAGATGGGTGGCGTTGGGCTTTCTTCTCCCTTCCTTCTTCCATAAAAATAAAAGGCTGCAAGGGGTTGCTTCTCTTTATTATACTTTCTTCTCTTCTTCTTCCCTAAGAGAGAGCAATCAAAGATTTGGTTGCTGCAAAAAGAAAGGATTTCAGCCATCAAAGTTTTCTCTGCAAGGGAGCTAGTACCCCGGGGAGATTCAAAGACTTAGATCGGTCCTCTGCCTCATGTGGATACCCGTAGAGGCCGGACGCGTGTGCGGCTTCAAGCGAACCTTCCAACAAATCCACGATCATCAGATTTGCGGTGATCATCTACCCGCACAAGGTGAAGATCTGATCTTCCTAATCATATAAAAAGTATTTAATCCTAATCTATCTACGAACGACGGTTTTAAAATATGTTCATGCGATGAACGAGATCTCGCGCATGTCTTCCGCTGCGTGCAGAATTTTTTTTTGAAATTTTCTGCGGCGTGCGAGGGATTCCAACATGGGCGGGTTCCCAACAGGTTTTTCCAGGCTCACCGACTAGAACCAACCCCGATTATTTTTCCGGGGCTCACAATCAAACCCTTACACACGTTGGTTTTAACTTCGCTCACCAACCAACCTTAATCCCCTTGATTCAATCCCCCGATTGAAACCAAGTAAATACAGTGTGTAAAAGAAAACAGAAAACAGCTTCTCAAAAAGCAGATAAAAACAATATGAACAATAAATGAAGTTAAGAAGCCTCAAACGCTTTTAGATCGGAGATGAGGAATGGCTTCTTGAACTTCTGGTCTCCTCTTGAAAGAGTGGTCGACTTGAATGCAGGAGGAGGAAGCTTTTAATGTTGAGAAGATGTAGTTGGATGCAGTTATTGCAGATCTTCCCTCTTTTTCGTTGAAGAACAAGTTGCAGAGTTGAAAGCTTGAATGCTTGGAGTGGAATGGTTGTTCTCTACCGTGCTACAGTCTTCTGTGGCTATTTAAGCCAACCCCCACGGAAACTAGCCGTTACACTGCTTTTTCTGTCCGTTCTGCACATTCTGCGCAGCCTGACAATATGACCGTTGGTGGGTTGGAGTCGACTCGCGCGATCAGGAGTCGACTCGGCTGTAGCGGGAGTCGACTCAAGCTTTTCCGGAGTCGACTCGGCAACTGTTCCAAATTTGAATTAAAGTTGCCGTCACGACTGGGAGTCGACTCGTCTTGACCCGGAGTCGACTCGCCAACTTCTGGAGCTGACCTGGCAATTTTGGAGTCGGCTCATCCACAGAAGTCCGGTGGATCCAATTTTGAATTTTGTCCACTCGAGTCGACTCGACTGTCCTTGGAGTTGACTCGAATCTCAGAGCCCGAACTCCCGATTCTCTGTCTTTTGGCTCATCCAGTCTTGGAGTCGACTCGAACTTCCTTGGAGTCGACTCGGCTCTCAGTTTCCGAAAGTTGGTCTTCTGCCTTTTGACGTGAAGCTTGTCTTGGAGTCGACTCGAGCTGTCTGGGAGTCGACTCGAATCTCAGAGGCAGTAACATAGTTTTCTGTCTGTCGATGGTCGCACAGTCTCGGAGTCGACTCGCGCTATTGCGGGAGTCGACTCGAATCTCAGAGTCCATAAAATGCTCTCTGACCTTTTCTTTGTGTACCTCTTGGAGTCGACTCTTACTACCCTGGAGTCGACTCGTTGAACAATGGAGTCGACTCGCGCACTTCAGGAGTCGACTCGTTGACAGGTTCTGAGATGAGGCTTTCTGTTCTTCTTTCTGTTCTCAGTCGGAGTCGACTCGTACTAGTCTGGAGTCGACTCGAGCTCGTGCCAGTGAACTTGATACGCTTGGAGTCAACTCGTGATACTCGGGAGTCGACTCGAGTCTCAGACTTTGGTTCAGCAGATTTCTTAACTTATCCAAAATACTATGAACCAAATCTAGAGACACTTGGACAGGATTTTCACTGAAACACTCAATTGAATTCATTAGTAATCACAAGATATACTCAAATGCTTTGAGCTCATCAAAATCAAATGGGGTTTTAATCAATTACTCCACAATCTCCCCCTTTTTAATGATGACAAAACTTTGAGTATATGTAAAATGACTTGCTCAATAAATAATGAAATAAAATCCATAAATGAATTCAAATGTCTGATAATTTAATTTATCCAAGTTTGAAAGGAGTGAAACAACAAATTTCGGAGTTAAAGCTCCCCCTTTCATTTGGAATTATATAAGCCTTCATATTATGCAATCAATTGTTTGGCTTATATGTCATTAATGATTTAGCTTGATTAAAATTCAGATTCTCCCCCTCAACATATGCATTCAACTATGTTTTGATTCTCTGAATTTCCTTTTAATGATTTGAAGTTTTTGAACTGAATTTTTGTTTTTAGAGGGAAAATCTGTCAATTTGTTCTTGAGTAGGATTCAGCTAATCTCCGAATATCCCTTGAATAGATTCTGGAGATTACTCCATTAGGAGCCCCAAAAGAGAGATAATGAGCCTCGAGGTACCGAATCCACTTAGAACAAATTTGTGTGTGTTTTTAAGAGTTTATCTTTTTATTTATTTCCATTAATTTCTTTTACATATTTTTTCATATTTCTTTTACATATTTTTTCATATTTCTCCCCTTTACACATTTTATACATATTTCTCCCCCTTTTTGTCATCATACCAAAAAGGAGGTAATCAACCACAATCAATGGCACAACCAATCATCAAAATGGCACATAATTGAAGATAAGATGTCTACTCATTGTATTGATATGAATTGAAGTAAATTTGAGCATACAATAAGTAAAGTAAAACAATACAAAACAGAACTCAAACACATCTATGTCCTCCTCGAGGATGAAGCTCCCCCTCTCGAGGATGCATCTCCTCCTCTGGAGGATGTGGCTCCTCCTCTCGAGGATGTGGCTCCTCCTCTCGAGGATGGTGCGCCTCCTCTCAATCGGCTCTGCTCCATGAGGAGGGTGACTGCATCTGTGACATGGCCAAGCTGTGTGATGATAGACGTGGTGGCTCTGCTATGTGTAGTGGAGAGCTCTGTCACCGACGCCTGAAGCCCAGTCACCGATGTCTGAAGTGCGTCCAGCTTGTCGATGAGTACATTCGACAAGCGCTCGGCCCCCTCGGTGGTGGTGTGCATGTCACGACCTATCTCCTCTCGCATCTGTCGAGTGGAGCTCGTGACCTCACTCATGCTGTGGAACTGGGCCTGGACCAAACTCCGGACATGTAGATCTCTTCCCGTACATGAGCCGTCATGTCAGTCACGGCTGTCAAGGAAGGGACCAACTGAGAAAGATACGGGTGCAGGGAGTGGGAGCAGGCACCGCACCTCGGAGCTCCCGAAGCAGCTCATCCCTCACCTCTCTGACTATCTCCTGTCGCAGCTCCCGGAGCTGCTCAAGATCAATCCGGACCGCCATAGAGGGTGGTGCCGAGGAGGAAGGTCCGGCGGAGGTGGTAGGAGCAGGAGGAGTGGATGGAAGGTCTGGATGGTCTGGAAGGTCTGGGTAGTCTGAATCGGGCTCAGGACTGGGTGAAGGTCTGGTGGTCTGAGCGGTGGGGTAGACTTCCTAACCCATTACCCCCTCTCTCTTCCGAAACCCCATCCTGTGCATGGTCCCCGTACACAAGCGATCTGTCCATCGCAATGCACGAGAGGGTTCCCTCTCAGGAATGGGAATCTCGTACTCCCTAAAGAGAAGAGTAAAAATCATGCCGTATGGGAGGGTGAGCCTAGGTCTATCTAGGGGCTCACACATATACCTATAGATGAGTTTGGGGAAGTTGACCGGGGTGTCCTGAAGATGTAAGACATAATAGCTAGGTCCCTCTCATTTACAAAATCAAATCTTCCTGTCTTAGGGAAGATGGACCTGGACAGAATACTCAAAAGGATTCTCACTTCAATAGGAAGTGAGCTAGCAGATACCTCGTCTAGGGGGGACTGAGGTGGATGCCCTAAGACGACCGTAAGGGCCTCAACTCTATCCTCAGGGTGTGCGGGAGCCACCCCTACTAATGGAAGGTGGAGGATGTGGGCAATGAGATCCTCCGTGACACGCACAGGGACACCTACTACTGTGCCCTCGATACCTCCATCTCCCCGATGGACGGTACTATAAAACTCTTGAACAAGGCCAGGGTAAGTGGGAAGGTCCAAAGTGAGGAAGTACTCTAGGCCCTGGGCTCTAAGCCTATCACCTATGGTGAACCCTTCCCGGGAGAGATAGTCAAAGTCGACATACCTCCCGGTGGTGACGGCCTTCCCGGCCAACGGCCTTGCGGGAACCGCCCCTAGGCGGGGAACGAGCCGGAGGTGGTTCCCTCGCGGGATCGTGCCGCGCCTTGGAGCGCCGCTCGGGACCGGCCTCGGGACGGGACCTCTTCCTAACCACGGTCTTACGAGGCATCTTGACCTAAACGGGAAGAAACACCTAAAGGACGGAGAAAGGTCGACGGAGGAGACTCGGGACGGACAGGAGACGACCTAGGAACGGACAAAAACCCTAAGAACCGGTGAAAAATCGACCGAACAGAGTTGGAGACGATCGGGGACGACCTAGGAGTCGGCTCTAGGGCTTTTGAAACAGTGGCGGCTTGAAAGAAAAGTATTTGCGAAACGACAAACCTAGGGTTAAAAAGTCGGATCCCGACTGCGAGTCGACTCTCCTGAGTCGCGAGTCGACTCGACCTCGAGTCGACTCCAGAATATGCGCGAGTCGACTCTCCTTATGCGCCTGTAGACTTCGAGTCGACTCCCGACAATGTGCGAGTCAACTCCCCCTCAGCTGCCATCTTTGCGAGTCGACTCCCGCAAATGCGCGAGTCGACTCCCCCTTAGGAGCCGGCTCTGAAACTTACTCGAGTCGTCTCTAACTTTGGCACGCCACCTAAAACTCATGCTATAATCGTGCCAAATGAGGGAAAATCACCTAATTATGATCTGATTTGATGATCATTTGAAAAGAAACTCTATTTTAACCACATTGTAATCATCAAAATCAATTATTTCTAGTGAAAACCACCACTAGGATGGATCAATCACTCCTAATCCCCTCCTAAGCACACTAAACCTCTCTTCACTTAGGAGTTTTGTAAAAATATCTGCTAATTGATTATCAGTACAAACAAATTGGAGTGTCACATCACCATTCAATACATGATCTCTATGAAGTGATGTCTTATCTCAATGTGTTTAGTTCTTGAATGTTTGAATTGGATTTTTAGTTAGATTTATGGCACTTGTATTATCATAATTAATGAAAATTTTATCTTGTTTAATGCCATAATCTTCTAATTGTTGTTTAATCCACAAGATTTGAGCACAACAACTTCCGGCTGCCACATATTCAGCTTCAGCAGTGGATAATGCAACCGAGTTTTGTTTCTTGCTAAACCATGAGATAAGATTTTCTCCTAGAAATTGACAAGGACCCGCTGGTACTTTTTCTATCAAGCTTACATCCAGCGAAGTCTGAATCTGTGTATCCTATTAAGTTTAGGCTAGATTCTTTAGAGTACCATAGCCCTATGTTCTTAGTTCCTATTAAGTATTTAAAAATTCTCTTAACTGCAGCTAGGTGTGATTCTTTAGGATTAGCCTGATATCTAGCACACATGCACACACTAAACATATATCAGGTCTACTTGCAGTAATTGAGAGAATGAATCAGGCAGTGATTGCAGGATCAAATCCTGACTGAGCTCACTATCCATAGCAAAACCTAATTGACTTAATCTAGTGATTAAGTCTATAACCATAAAGAACATGGTTTTGCACTGGAGTTCCTTTATTCATTCTAGCACGGAACAACTGCTTAGATATCTCATACCTAGCAGTCCTGCTTTGTTCTCCATACAAACTCTTTTAAATTGAGAAGTATGGATTGAGTGTCCATGCCTTCATGTTGTCTCTGTAATTCATTGCTCATAGAGGCAAGTATGATACATTTGACAATCAAACTGTCATTTTTCCACATCTTATGTGTGGCAACCTCCTCTTCTGTAGCATCATCCCCTAGATCTCCAAGATCAGGGGTTTCAAGTATATAGAAAATTTTCTCCTGAGTGAGTACTATCTTTAAATTCCTCAACCAGTCCACATAGTTGGTCCGCGGTCAACTTGTTGGCATCTAAGATGCCTCTTAGTGAAAGTGAAGAAGCCATTTAATAATTCTACATATGCCAAGAACATAACTAATATAAGGAGACCAATCATGATGACATGTTTGCAACTAGATAAGGACTTTAATCTAATTTGTCTCCTACTATTTTTATCGAATATCATAGCCCTCTCCTATGATAAACGTGAAAATATAATTTTTCTTAGTAGGGTTGAGATCCTAATTCATCATAAAAAGCCTTGTGGGTTACACAACAAACCTTTATGAGTTCAAAGGTAGGAAACTCTTTCCGATTGCATCTCATGCAATTCTCAACTTTATCTTGCCCTCTTAAAATACTTATTGCCTTGTGTTAGCACAACAAACAATAATATTTTAGTTAAGTCAAACCCTTCATTTCCATATAGTCATATTCGAATAATATTGCCCTTGTGGTTGCCACAACAAGGCAATATATTAAAATATGCCATAAGCATCTTAATGCACCAAGACAGGTATAACATCAGTCCCCATTGCAAGTTTTGTGTTAGCACAACAAACTAGCATGGATCTTGACATAATAATATCGAGGCATGAAGGAAGGCTATCAATAGTATTATATCAATATTAAGCTTATCCATAATAGACAATCAAACAATTGGCCAGGTAAGCAGGTGGGAGGCTCTCCTTACTCAAAGAGTAAGGTCCTAATTAAGTAACCACCTTTAGTGCTTTCCTTAGACACCAATTAGATTAATTGTTCTAGAATAGGTTAGCTTAAAAAATTTTTAACACTATGACTTAATATAATTTTATTGAGGGCTTACTAGTCTCTAGCACATTCTTTAATTGTAACATATATTAACATATCTAAAATAAGCTATTTTGCATCATAGCTATCTCATAGCATGTATAAATCATAAGCAACTAATTAACATGCTTCAACATATCTTTATATGGAAAATTTCATATCATGACATTTTATTACATATCATATCATATATGAATCATATATTTCAGCATTTCATTAAGCATATGATATTACTATCTCATAGTAAATTAATAATCATACATCATGCATTATTATTTGATTGAACCAATTAAGGATAGCTCTGATACCACTGAAGGGTTCTAGCATGTCATAATGGGCAGCGGAAGCTAGGAATTTTAAAAATTTTCTTAATAAAGTCCCTATGCATGAAACCCTTTTAAGCCTAGATCACCTTAATGATTACAATCAAATAATATAAAATAAATGCAGAATTAGTAGAATACCTCAAACGCTAATCCAAAGTGTACAATCTCCACGAGGCGTCCAAGTCTCCGCCCTCCAATGGTGATCCACACGAAAACTTGATCAAGACTTTAGCTCCAAAGACTTTTGATCCTTAATGCAGAATTCTTCTAAAGAACTCTAACGGCTTGCTTTCCTTCCTTTCTATTTTTTTTTAGCCTTCTAAAATCACTTCTAATCCTTTTGTCCTAATGAAGACCACCTTGTCTTGGCTTAGGACACACTAGAAGCAATGTTAGAAAGAAAGAAACTAATGTAAGAAAGAAGGAATATGAGAGAGAGAGAGTTGGATTGATTTCCGATGATTTAAAAACACCGGGAGCATTCCCTATTTATAGATGGCGTACGGATGCATTGTAGCCATCCATTCATGCATGAAGAGGGGCGTGAGATCAAGTGATGTGTCATTTGATGAGAGGGCATATCAGAAGTAGTTAGGATAAGATGAAGTGCTTTATGATATGGCGCTTCATCCTTATCCATTCCCTAAGCATCTCTTCATGAAATCCACCGTACTCATGCCTCTCTTCATTTCTTCTTCACGCATGAAAAATAGGGAGCATTCTCAACCATTGAATCAAGGCTAGATGATGATCCAAAGGCCCTTATTGGTGGCGCCATAAGAAAGAAGGAGGGAGAGAATGATGCGGTTGAAGGGAAAGTAGTTAGGATATGATGACGTGTCATCTTTATCCAATCCAAGTGGCACTTCTTCATGAGGCGGCCATTCTAAATTCACCGTATTCCCTTCTTTCTCACGCCATCTGATGTTGACTAAGTCAATATCACAAGACCATCACGAGATCATGATCTCCCATCATCCCATGACGAAGATCCAATGGCTCTAATCCATGGCGCCATCATTTGATCCTTCTCTTCATCCAAATGTTGATCCAACGGTCAAAATTAAATGTTTTATCAAATCTAATCCAATTAGACTCAAATCAAGCCAATTTAGGTGCCAACTCTTGGCTAAACCCATATTAGAATATGATCTAATCAAATTAGATCAATTAAGAATCAGATTCGAATCCAGTTCGAATCAGATTCGAATCCAGTTCGAATCAGGAGCTAAGGTTTGCAACACCTGCTAGGATGTTTATCTTGCAAACATGATCTAATCCAATTAGACCCTTGATAAGTTTTCTTGTGTGTGACCCATTGGGTTCCATACTTAGCCAGCAATAGGTGTGAGTGCGAGTTGACCCAACTTGATTAGAACTCTTCTAATCGATTTAAGTCCAAACTGCGCGAACCCGAACTTAACAATTAGAATCCTTTCTAATTGATGATCGAATTAAACTCTTTAGTTCGATCAAACCTATAAGACAAGATTGACGTCTAGCAACGTGTCATGTCTACCCGGAAAATATGGAATTTGGTAGAAATACCAAAAATACCCTTCAGTGGCAAGTTACCATGCAATTCAATCCTTTAATCAAACTGCATCCCAAATATGTATATGAGTATGAATATATGTCAAACTCAATTTCATATTCATATTTTTCTCAATCTTTTAATGATGAATTCAAATAATGAATATTAGAAACTCTTTCTAATTTTTATTCTGCTTGATCAAAGGCTTCCTGAATTATCATATGATTAGAATAAATAGGATGCTATCTTCTCTTACTAGAAGTGATTAATTCCTTGTTGACCTACTCATAATCTTCGTACACAATCCACCATATCCAGGAAGACCTCGTACATAACTTATTGTCATGAATGAGTGTAAACCAAAACATAGGTTCATGTGCACAAGATACCATGGTGATCTCAGGTCAAAGGATCAGTTGCACAACTTCCACTAAGAGAATCATCTTTTGACATGTAAGTAAGACTTCATGAAGATTTCTCTTTGTAGGTCAATTCAGTGAACTCATTCTTCTAATGAGCACCCATATCTTTGTATTAGTGTCTCCACACAAATGATTGTGAGATCAATCATCCTCTGCATCGAGCATACATAAGACATGCCAGTCTTTCCGGTAATCATTGATCCCCGACTCAATGTACCAATGACTGGGAATATTTAAGATTAGGATTTTAGAATTTTAAGTCTCACTAGTATGATCTCATCATAGTCTTAAAACCATTGCCCTAATCTAAGGAGTTTATCATAAATATAATCAACAGCATATGATAAATATAATGCCTTTATTCATATTTAATGTCATGTACATGATTTGGACAAATCAAAGAAAACCCTTCGCAATAATATTGCGATTGGCTTGTAGGGATTACTCTTTCACTATGCAGGGTCTAAAGAAAAGTAGAAGGTGGCAGAAGGTGCGGTAACCCTTCGGGTTGGCAACGAGGCAAAAGTTGCTGCGTGGCTGTGGGCACTTACCATCTGCGACTACCATCTGGTTTTAGTTTATTACTTAGAGACTGCTATTATGTACCTGCTGCTAGCAGAAATTTGATTTCTGTTCATGTCTAGCACAGGAAGATCATATTTTATATTTGACAAAGACTGCTGTTCTATTTATTTCAGAAATAAAATAGTCGCACGTGGTTTTATGGATTGACAATCTCTATCATTTGCATATGGATGTATCTGTAAATGTGTCTGAGCAAGAAGTGAGTGCCAAAGGATCCAAAAGATCCAAGGATGAGATAAACCAAAAATATTTGTGGCACCTCAGGCTTGGCCATATTGGAGAGGACAGAATGAACAAATGGATAAAGATGGGCTTCTCGGCTCATTGACTTCCGAGTCATATCCAGTTTGCGAGTCCTGTCTTCAAGGAAAAATGGCTAGATTGCCCTTTGTAGGACATGGGGAGAGGACCACTGAAATACTTATCCTGGTACACACAGATGTGTGTGGCCCATTCGATGTGCAAGCCTGGGGACGTTATTCATACTTCATTACCTTTACCGATGATTATTCACGGTATGGGTACGTGTATCTTATGAGACACAAATCTGAATCTTTTGAAAAGTTCAAAGAGTTCAGAAATGAAGTGGAAAAACAAACTGGAAACCCTTAAGGCTCTTCGATCAGATCGAGGAGGAGAATACCTTAGTGGAGAATTCCGGGACTATCTCAAGGACAATGGCATAGTCTCACAATGGACTCCTCCAGGTACACCTCAACTCAACGGGGTGTCAAAGAGGAGAAATCGGACTCTATTGGATATGGTCCGGTCCATGATGAGCTCCACTGATCTACCGATGTTTCTTTGGGGAGATGCCTTACTTACCGCAGTATATCTACTTAATAGAGTTCCCTCTAAATCCGTTCCTACCACACCGTATGAGATATGGCATGGTAAAAAACCAAATCTTGGTCATCTTAAGATTTGGGGATGTCCGGCCCACGTCAAGCGACTACAGGCGGACAAGCTAGAGGCTAGGACCATAAGTGCTCGTTTTCATAGGATATCCTAAAGAGTCATTAGGATATAATTTTTGTTAGATGTATGCCCTAGAAGCCAATCTGGCTGACACATTATTAATTCTAGGGACATAATTTTGTACTTGACTATTTATAAATGAAAGGCATCTTTTTCATTCATATTGTTATTGTGTCTATGAATCGTCCAAGGAATTAATAAGATGATGATGCATATTCTCAAGAGTTGAGAAGTTGAGCCATGTATCATTAGTGATTAATTTCTAAACGCTCCTGATCGATTGATCATCACGAGGACGGTGATTGATCCGATGAGATCAGTGCACACATTACTTTCCCTATGGATGGACGAGACTCGAGTCCACGGTGTGGAGACACTGAAGTAATAGTGCAGGTGCTTGTTAGAGAACAAGGGTACTGAGCGTGACCAAGACAAGAAGTCACTTGGATGTCTATCCACTCTTCAGTGACTTGCTTGATGTTGCAGTAGTGTGACTGGTCCTTTGATCTGCGATGCTTCGGCTACTCACAGTGAGGTTATTGTAGTTTGACTGCACATATACATGGTCTCTAGCCATATGGGTCTATGCAGTGTAGATTGGCTGCAGTAGGTTCACTGTAGGAGTAGGGTATGCACCTATAAGGAATCTATCGACCTTAGATAAGGAGAGATTCTATGTGATTTATAAGACTGAGTTCGTAAGACCTCGGCCGGGGCAGATTACATAGTGAAGAAAGAGTTCTCCGCTCTCGAACTTAAGTCGAATAAATCTTGACATATGACAGACGAAGGGGTTTGACGAGTTATCCATGACCTCCGTCCCGTAGGGATCCACGATAGAAGGACTGTATCACATGATAACTACACCTAAAGGTTCATCATTCTATTCTACTGGGTAGCCACTACATGCTGCTAGGTGTCACTGGTGGATGGTGGGACTCATAGGGATTATCTCGATGATCGATAAACCCTAATGAGTAGAGTTGGAATCGTTCCAATCCATTGAAAGGAGTTTTCAATGATATTATGATAGAGATCACAATATATCTCACTACCAGTCAGAATAGAACCTATGGGGTCACACACACTAGAAGTATTGATCGATCCGATGGTTGAATCGTGATTAGGAATCACAAGTAATCAATTCGATTGATATTCAGTTGAAGAATGAACAATGGAATTAATTAATTGGACTTAAACACAAATCCTACTTCGAGTAGGATTCCTAGAGTCCTAATTGGATTAGGACTGGGAATCCTAATTGGAGTAGGACTGGGATTCCTACTTGGAGTAGGATTCCAACAATCCTAATTAGATTAGGAGTTTTGAATTAAAATTGGATTCCTACTTGGAGTAGGATTCCTAGAGTCCTAATCAGATTAGGACTTCGGATTCAATTAGTGTCCTAATTGGATTAGAACTAAAGTTAAATAAGTTCTAATTGGATTAGGACTTCTTAAGTCCTAATTAATTATTAATCTAATGAATTATGATGACTCCTAATTTGATTGGGATTGAATGGTTCAATTAAGTCATGATTCAAACGAATCCTAATTGGATTAGGATTTGAATGGAAACAAGTGCACCCAATCCTCTTTGGAAGAGGATTGAATCACCTAGAGATAGGACCCACGTCCCACTTGATTAGATCAAGTGGGGGCATGCGTGATGACGGGTTAGGAAGAGGGCTTGGCCGAAATCCAAGAGAAAAGAAGAGGGGCATGCGCCTCTCCTCTTGGTTCTTAAAAGGAATATAATGAAGCTCCTAAAAGGTAGGAGCTTCATATGACTTTATAAGGACCAAAAGGCCAAACCCTAGAGCTAATTCCTCCTTTCCTCCTCCTTGTGCCGTGGCCCCTTCCTCCTCTTGGTCTTCAGCCGCAAGCAAGGGAAAAAGAGTCCAAGGTGTTGGCGGCCTCATCTCTTCCCTTCCTTCTTCCAACGCAAGAAAAAGGAAGTGGGCTGCAGGGGCTTCGTTTCTCTTTTTTTCTTCATCCTTCTTCTTCCTCCTCTCAAGCATTCAAGAGTTGAAAGAAAGAGAGGAGATCAGCCATCAAAGTTATCTCTGCAAGGGAGCTAGCACCCTGGGGAGATAGAAAGCTTGGATCGGTTCCTGCTTCGTGTGGATACCCGTAGAGGCCGGGCACTTGAACGGCTTCAAGCGAACCTTCATCCAAAACCACGATCATCAGTTTGCGGTGATCATCTATCCGCACAAGGTGAAGATCTGATCTTCCAAAAGGTTTTAAAAGTTTTAATCCTTATCTATCTACGAACGGTTTTTGAACAACGTTCATGCGATGAACGGTTGATCCCGCGCATGCCTCTTCCGCTGCATCTAAATTTTTGAAATTTTTCTGCGGCATGGGCGGGTTTCCAACAATTTTTACGTCTCAGAGGATCACAATTTTTTGTGAGCTGACATGCATCTTCTTGGAAAAACAGTTTATCCTTGATAAAGGCAGTGGGAGGAAAATTGAGCTTAAAGAGAAAAGTCTCTGAAAAGCAACGAGTCATGGATCCTATCGAACCCATTAATACAGAGCCAGTACACGATATCCCTCAACCACCTCGCAGATCTAGTAGGGTCTTCCATCCTTCCGATAGATACTTAGGTATGCTAGAGGAGGATACTAAGAAAATGTTCCTCATGGGAGATAGGGATCCATACAGGATCCTAAAACCTACGACGAGGTGATATCTGATATTGATTCCAAGAAATGGATGGAAGCTATGAAGTTAGAGTTAGACTCCATGCATTCCAACCAAGTCTGGACCTTAGTAGATCCACCAGAAGGTATTGTACCTATTGGATGCAAATGGATCTACAAAAGGAAGATAGGTTCGGATGGAAAGGTAGAGACCTATAAAGCAAGGCTAGTGGCGAAAGGGTATAGTCAGCGCAAAGGCATTGACTATCAGGAGACCTTTTCACCTATAGCCATGCTGAAATCCATCCGAACATTGCTTTCCATTGCAGCATTTCATGATTATGAAATCTGGTAGATGGATGTGAAAACTGCTTTCCTGAATGGATATCTTGATGAAGATATCTATATGGAACAACCTTTGGATTTCACTTCCAGTGATGAGATCACAAGGTCTGCAAGCTGCAAAGGTCCATTTATGGACTAAGCAAGCATCTCGGAGTTGGAACACTTGTTTCAATGATGCAATCAAAACGTTTGATTTCATCGAGAACGAAGAGAAACCGTGTGTCTATAAGAAGATTAGTGGGAGTGCTGTCGTGTTTCTCGTACTGTACGTGGACGACATCCTCCTAATAGGGAATGATATTTCCATGCTGACCTTGGTCAAGGTCTGGTTGTCAAAAGAGTTCTCCATGAAAGACCTTGGGGAAGCATCCTATATTTTGGGATAAAGGTCTATAGAGATAGATCTAAAAGGATGCTTGGCCTATCACAGAAGATGTACATAGAGGAAGTGCTGAAAAGGTTCAGCATGGAAAACTCTAAAAGGGGTCTTTACCCCTAAGGCATGGAATTCATCTCTCCAAAAAGATGTGCCCCAACACATCTGAAGAGATTCAACGCATGAAGCAAGATCCCTTATGCAATCAGCAATAGGGAGCCTCATGTATGCCATGCTATGTACACGACCTGATATAGCCCTAGCTGTGAGTGTCACAGCAGATATCAGTCGAATCCAGGTGAAGAACACTGGACAGCTGTGAAGAATATTCTTAAGTACTTGAGAAGAACTAAAGATTTATTCTTGATTTTTCGAGGATCATCAGAGTTAAGGTAGAAGGGTACACAGATTCAGACTTCATAACTGATGTCGATGATAGGAAGTCAATATCTGGATATGTGTTCTTGTGCAATGGTGGTACGGTGAATTGGAAAAGTTCTAAACAACCGATCATTGCTGATTCTACTATGGAAGCTGAATACATCGCCGCCTCTGAAGCTGCTAAAGAAGGCTTCTGGTTCAAGAAATTCATTGCAGAGTTGGACGTAATGACATCAGATGCCATAACACTCTACTGCGATAATAATGGTGCCATAGCTCTTGCTAAGAAGCCAAGGTCTCATCAGAAGTCCAAGCACATAGAGCGGCGCTTCCACCTCATACGCGACTATGTTGAGAAGAAGTATGTCGAGGTGCAGAGAGTAGACTCCGCGGATAACGTGGCAGACCCATTCACCAAGCAGTTGAGTCAGCAAAAGACTGAAGCCCACCTTGAGAAGATGGGACTAAGATATATGACTGATTGGCTTTAGTGCAAGTGGGAGATTGTTAGATGTATGCCCTAGAAGCCAATCTGACTGATACATTGTTAATTCTAGGGACATAATTTTGTACTTGACTATTTATTATTGAATAAATAAAAGGCATCTTTTTCATTCATATTGTTTATATGTCTATGAATCGTCCAAGAATTAATAAGATGATGATGCATATTCTTAAGAGTTAAGAATTTGAGCCATGCATCATTGGTGATTAATTTCTGAATGCTTCTGATCAATGGATCATCACGAGGATGGTGATCGATCCGATTAGTGCACACATTGCTTTTCTTATGGATGGACGAGACTCGAGTCCACAGTGTGGCGACACTAAAAGTAATAGTGCAGGTGCTTGTTAAGAACAAGGGTACTGAGCGTGACCAATACAAGAAGTCACTTGGATGTCTATCCACTCGTCAGTGACTTGCTTGATGTTGCAGTAGTGTGACTGGTCCTTTGACCTGCGGTGCTTCGGCTACTCACAGTGAGGTTATTGTAGTTTGACTGCACATACACATGGCCTCTAGACATATGGGACCATGCAGTGTAGATTGGCTACAGTAGGTTCACTGTAGGAGTAGGATATGCACCTATATGGAATCTATCGATCTTGGTAGATAAGGAGAGATCCTATGTGATTTATAAGACTGAGTTTGTAAGACCTCGGCTGGGGCAGTATGCACAATGGAGAAAGAGTTTTCCACTCTCGAACTTAAGTCTAATAAATCTTGACATAGAACAGACGATGAGGTTTGACAAGTTGTCCATGACCTCCGTCCTGTAGGGATCCACGATAGTAGGACTGTATCACATGACAACTGCACCTAGAGGTTCATCATTCCATTCTACTGGGTAGCCACTACATGCTGCTAGGTGTCACTGTGGATGGTGAGACTCATAGAAAATATTCCGATGATCGATAAATCCTGATGAGTTGAGTTGGAACTATTCCAACCTTGAAAGGAGTTTCAATGATATTATGATAGAGATTGTAATGTATCTCACTACCAGTCAGAATAGAACCTATGGGGTCACACACACTAGAAGTATTGACCGATCCGATGGTTGAATTGTGATTATGAATCACGAGTAATCAATTCGATTAATAAACAGTTGAAGAAGAAAAAGGGGAGTTGATTAATTGGACTTAAATACGAATCCTACTTGGAGTAGGATTCCTGGTGTCCTAATTGGATTAGGACTGGGAATCCTACTTGGAGTAGGACTGGATTCCTACTTGGAGTAGGATTCCTACAATCCTAATTAGATTAGGATTTTGAATTCAATTTGGATTCCTACTTAAATGGATTCCTAGAAGTCCTAATTGGATTAGGACTAAAATTAAATAAGTCCTAATTGGATTAGGACTTCTTAAGTCCAAATTAATTATTAATCCAATGAATTATGATGACTCCTAATTTGATTAGGATTGAACGGTTCAATAGAGTCATGGTTCAATCAATTCCTAATTGGATTAGGATTTGAAGTGCACCAATCCTCTTTGGAAGAGGATTAAGCCACCTAGGGTTAGGCCCCACGCCCCACTTGATTAGATCAAGTAGAGGCATGCGCGATGAAGGGTTAGGAGGGAGGGCTTGGCCGAAATCAAAAAAAAGGAAGAGGGGGCGTGCGCCCTCCTCTTGGCTCCAAAAAGGAAAATTATGAAGCTCCTAATAAGTAGGAGCTCCATATGCCTTTATAAGGAGTCAAAGGCCAAACCTAGACCAACTTCTTCCTCTCCTCTTCCTTGTGCCGTGAGCCCTCTTCCTCCCATTCTCTTTCAGCCGCAAGCAAGGTGAAAAAGAAAGGAAGCTTGGCGGCCTCCTCCCTCCTCCTTTGCATCATCCAACGCAAGGGAAAGCAAAAGGGTGCAAGGTGCTTTGAATCTTCTTCAAACTTCATCCTTCTTCTTCCTCCTCCCAAGCACAATCAAGTGTTGATCAAAAGAAGGAGATCAGCCATCAAAACAATCTCTGCAAGGAGCGCTAGCACCCTGGGGAGATTGAAGCGTTTGGATTGGTCCTCTGCTTCGTGTGGATACCCGTAGAGGCCGAACGCTTGTGCGGCTTCAAGCGAGCCTTCTTCCAAAACCACGATCATCGGTTTGCGTTGATCATCTACCCGCACAAGGTGAAGATCTGATTTTCCTAAACGTAGTTAAAAGTTTTTAATTTCTAATTTATCTATGAACGGTTTTTGAACAATGTTTATAGGATGAACGTGTGATCCCGCGCATGCCTCTTCCGCTGCCATCTAAATTTTTTTAATTTTCTGCAGCATGGGCGGGTTTCCAACAGGTGCTTGTTAAAG